>NW_005353324.1:2161975-2205249 GCF_000412655.1 Myotis brandtii | reverse complement strand
ATGCCTGGAACTTGGTGAGTCCTTTCAGTTTTCAGACTCTTGAGTTTCTTATCACAGGGAAATTTTCTCCTAGCTTCTCTCTAATGATTGCCTCTCTTACAACTGTTTCTTTGCTATCAGACCCTTTATGAAAAAAGTGTACCAAACCCTACTCTGTGGTGTGATTACTTTGTCATGATTGAATGTGAAAACACTAGCATGTCTTTTTTCTTCTTCTTCTCTATTCCATTAGGTTGGTAGTTACTTCCTTTGTTTGCTCGCCATGGCTCAGAGGGGTCTCTGGAGGCAAACTGACTGTCAGTCCTCTACGGAGGAACCTGAGGCCACTTCCCTATGCAAGAACGTGGACTCTCGAAGTTTCCATGTACTCTTTAAGTTTCTGAGACAAGAAAGACTCAGTCCATGAGTCTTATTGTTACAGAAAAACTGGAGAAGAACCAAGCAACGCTTAGAGAGATGGAGTTACATTTATTACGCGCGGGCCCAGAGGAAAATGTCTCTCAAATTCTGGGTGCCTTCACACACGAAGTTTTTTATGTTTATACGATTTTACCCTCTTTGTTTCCCAAATATGGGGTTTTTCCCGTTCCCTTTGCAAGCTCTTAAAGGGCCCTATGTGCTGGGGCTTTGAGACCTCGACCGAAGACTTGGCCTGACGCCAGCACTGATAACTTCATCTGGAGAAGGTTTAATGGCCTCTTTGAAATGGGAGTAGTCTTATTTTCCTTATTATTTAAGCCAGCAAGCATCTACCGAAGCCAGAAATAGCAGGGTTAAAGTTTCAAACAGCAGTTTTTATATAAGATGGATGCTTCATTATCCCCTTACCCTTTTCAAGCAACTTGTATGCTCATGTGAGGACAATGTTAAATTTCTCTACTACTGATTTCTGAGCATCAAGTTCTTCCCGCTTTCTGAGTCTCATCTCTGGGCCGTGATGCTCTTCTCCGGACCCACGTCCTTCTCAAGAGGAAAAAGACCCATAGCAGTTCTCTCTGTTGAGACCCCAAAAGAGTCTAAATCATTCTACTTAGAGCCCATCAGTCTGACAAGCCCTTTTAGCTTTAGAGAAGCAAATAGCTTAGAGTTGAAAATTGGGAAAGAAAGGAAATTATGGTCAGAGCTCCCTATTTGCAGAATTTTTATTTATTTATTTATTCACTAAATATTTACTGAGAACCTACTATGTCCGAGACACTCAGCTAGAAAATGGAAACATGGTGCTGAGCAAAATAAGCATGATGCCTGCCTTAAAGGAAGCTAGTGGGATAGACAGGCATTAAACAAAGGATCCCAGAAATAGATTCATAATTATGAATCTTGATATCTGCTTGGAAGGAAGAGTCTGGGGTGAGAGTCTGAGAGAGCACGATGGGGAGCTGACTTAGTCACACACACGCTCATGAACTGATTAATGCTTAACTCGCACAGCCTTGCCACAGCAATTCCTCTCGGAGAATATTTTTGAATTTGCTTTTAGTGGCAATTTCCTCAAGGAAGCATCCTCTGCTCTGGCCGTGTTCACTGAGGACATGATATATTAATATTTACAACTAGTGATAAGCCACATAGGGCTCAACCTTTCAGAAACATCTGGCTCTTCACTCAAAAGTGACCCCGGGCTGAAGCTACGTAATCCTGAATTACTAAGCAGAACAAAAGTGAAAAAGGAAGTCTGTTTATCACTTATAAAATATTTACTCCGCTGAACAAGGATGAGGATTCTTAGGTATGTTTACAAGATGTTGTGGTTGGGATGGGGAAGAGGTAACGGATAAAGGTGAGAGCCCACTTGGCTTCTGAACTAATTTCCTGGAAAACTGAGGCTCAGTAGTAAGTGACTGTGACCAAGCATCATTTCCTCATTAAACTGAAATGACCTGATGTAAAGGTGATGCTTCTTGACCCAGTGGTTCTTACAGCCTTTACTTTTTTATTCCTGGGAGGAACTGTGGCATCTGGCTTCTTTTTTTATTGTGAAAAACTGAGTGAGACCGAGGAAGCAAACAGATTAGTAGTGGATACAGCTCTAGAACAGAGTTAGGTTATTTTAAGTCCAGTGTTCTTTCATTTGTTTCCAAATCCCAGATGCTCAGTCCTGAGACAAAGTTTTGTTGATCTGTTGCCATGGTTTAGGATGAACTATATCCCTTTATAAAGATGCTATTCCAAGTACATGTTAGTAGAGAAAGAATTCCTTTGAAATGAGTTTGAGGTTAACATTTCTCTGAGGTAAAATTACCATGTGTTATCATTCAGGTGGAAACTTACAACAACATATTTTAGACTTTCTTTTTTAAATTTATGTTTATTTTATCTACCCAAGACACTTGGAAAATGAACACCATACTTGCAGACAAGAGGGTCATCTGATATTGATCCATTTCCTGTTGGAAAGACCAACTTGATATTCTAATAGTTGTATTTATTAGTACCCAGGTAGTCTTATTTAATAATGAAATATTTACTAAATATTTGATATATATGCTTGCATTTTCACAATTTTTATTTATTGCTTTGTGTTTTATAGGTCACATATATTACATGTATATTATATATACATACATATTATAGATATGTAAGCAATAGGCAGTCAAAGCTTATGCAAACATTTGCCTTATGCTACATTCACACACATATGCACACAGAGACACACACATCACAAGGGTTAAGACTGTTTTACATAACCAACAGGAGCATATGAACATTAGCACTGCCACTTTGCAGAAGGGAGGCCCCAGCCGGCAGCCAACAGCCACTAGGGACCCTACCCGTGCACAAATCTCATGCACTGGGCCTCTAGTTATATATAAAATCACTAGTAAAAAGTCTAACGCATTGAAGAAATTATGGAAGGAGATATTTTCAAATGGTATATATGTACACATATATATAAGTTCTTTTCACCATTCTCCCTCATGTACAGTCATTTTGGGTGAATATATATGTACTAGAGACCCATTGCAGGAAGATTCCTGCAAGAATAGGGCTTCCTGTGGCTGGAGCGAAGCAGAGAAGGGAGTGAAGCCCGCTGAGGCGGGCTTCGCTCCCCTCTCCGCCACCCGGCTTGCTTTGCTCCCGCCTCCACTGCCGCAGGCTTGTTTCCCTCCCACCTCCGCCTCCTGGCTTGTTTCCCTCCCGCCTCCATCGCCTTGGCTCCATTCCTGTCTCTGCTGCCTCTACTTTGCTCCCTTCTGCAGTGCTTCGCTTCCTTCTACGTTGTCTTCAGTCTTCGCTCCCAGCTGGTATATGCAAATTAACTGCCATCTTGGTTGGGTTAATTTGCATATAGTCTCTCTGATTGGCTGGTGGGTGTAGTGAAGGTATGGTCAATTAGGATCTTTGTCCTTTATTAGTGTAGATATGACATTACCATATAGTATTATATGTTTATTATTATATAATATTATGTATAATATATAATTACATATATTCACTCACAGTGGTTACACAAGGGGTAGAATGGTGAAAGAAAAGGCAAAGCCTAAGATCACTCCAGGATTTCTGATTTTTATATTATTGATTATAAGTTAAGACAGATTTTTTTTTTTACCACTTCAGGAGTTAAATTGCAAGTTTATGTCACTTGTCCATATTCCGCTAGAGGTTTCATGTTTTTCTTGCTTCTTTTTTTTGTTGTTGTTGTTGTTGTTGTTAATCCTCACTTGAGGATATTTTTCCATTGATTTTTAGGGAGAGTGGAAGAGAGAGGGAAAGACAGAGAGAAATATTGATGTGAAACACATCGATTGGTTGCCTCCTGCAGGATCCCTGACCAGGGCCTGGGCCTGGGAGCAGCTTGCAACCAAGGTACATGCCCTTGACCAGAATCAAACCTGGGACCCTTTGGTCCACAGGCTGACACTCTATCCACTGAACCAAGCTGGCTAGGGCTTTCTTGTTTCTTTATGCTAACTTGTCATAGATAGATATGTAGATAGATACATTTGTAGATATAACATATATGTTTACAATGATATAGGATCTTTTTATTATAGTAAAAAACACATAACATAAAATTCACCACCTTAGCCATTTAAGTATACAGTAAAGTTAACTATATGGACATTATTGCACAACAGATAGCTAGAACTATTTCATTTTTCAAAGCTTAAATTCTATATCCATTGAATAATTCTTTTTTTTTTCCCCCTCCCTCAATACTCTGGCAACCACCATTCTACTTTCTTCCTAGGAGTTTGACTATTTTAGATCTCTTACATAAGTGGAATTATGCTGTATTTATCTTTTTGCAACTGGCTTGTTTCACTTCACATCATATCCTCAAGTTTTATCCATGTTATAGTATGTGATAGGATTTACTTTTTAAGTAGAATAATTTCATTGTATGTATATACCACATTTTCTTTATCCATTCACATGTTGATGGATATTTAGGTAGCTTCCGTGTCTTAGCTATTGCAAATAATGCTGTAGTGAATATGATTGTACAAATATCTCTTCAAAATTCTGTTTTTAACTATTTTTGATAAATACCCAGAAATGAGATTGCTAGATCATATATTAATTCTATTATTAATTTTTTGAGGGAACTCCATATTGTTTTCTGTAACAGCTACATCATTTTACATTCCCAGCAATAGTACACAAGGTTTCCAATTTTTTCACAGCTTTTGTGTTTTTAATAATTGTCATCCTAATGGGTGTAAGGTGATGTCCCACTGTGATTTTGATTTGTATTTCCCCAATGATCGGTGATGTTGAGCATCCTTTCATACTACAGGCCCGGTGCACAAAATCTGTGCATGGGGGGGCGGGGGTGTCCCTCAGCCCAGCCTGCTCCCTTGGGGGATACCCGACTGCTCGGGCCTAATCTGGCAGTCGGACATCCCTCTTGCAATCTGGGATACTGCATGCACCAGTGACCATACTTTTCATACAGGTGAAAGGCATCTTGCTGTTGTATGGGCAGCTACATTTTTTTGCCCTGATTATAAAAAGTAGTATATAACATGATCCTTCTGAGGCAGTAGTATTATTTCCCCATTTTATGGGTGGAAAACTGAAGCAGAGAGAAGTTAAGTAATTGGCTTTGCACACAGTGTCAGAATCAGGGCTGACGACAAAATGTGCAAGCCAGAGTCCATGCATGTCATCGTTGCATCATCCTGTTTTTTCAGTGTTAGAGTAGCCTTGCCAGGTTTTAATTTTTAAATCTAAGAGACTGTTATGAATATATAGGGTAGGGTCCCTAGGCCTGGCCGGCGATCAGGGCCGATCTGTGGGGCGACTGGCAGGAGGATTATCGGGGTGCCCCCACTGACACCCACTTTGACTGGCACTGCCTGCTGGCTGGCCCCGCCCCCAATTGCTACTGCCACCTGTCTCCTCCCTCTCAGGAGGCAGATGCTCAACACAGGAGCTGCCCCTGGTCAGTGCATGTCATAGTGATTGGTCATTCCACCAGTTGTTCTGTTGTTCGGTCGATTTGCATATTAGGGTTTTATTATATAAGATGTTTGCCGGTCATTTGTGTATCTTCTTTGGAGAAATGTCTATGTAAGTCCTTTATCTATAGTTTAAATTGAATTTTTTTGATTTTTTTGTGTCAATTATAGGAGTTTTTTAGATATTCTGGATATTGACCCCTTATCAGGTATAGTTTTGCAAATATTTTTTCCTGTTTTATACATTGCCTTTTCACTATACATATTAATGCTTTGGTGTTTTTTATTTTTTGCTGCACAGAAGTTTTAAAGTTTGATGTAGTCTCATTTGTCTATTTTTTGCTCTTTTTTGCCTGTGTTTTGGTGTCATTGCAAATTTCAATGTTCTGAAGCTTTCCCCGTATATTTTCTTCTAAGAGTTTAATAGCTTCAGGTCTCACATTTAATCTATTTTGAGTTAGTTTTTGTATAAGATATAAAGTAAAGGTCCTTTTTGTTCCTTTTGCATGTGGATATCCAGTGTTTCTGACCTTGTTTGTGGGAAAGAGTATCCTTTCCCCAATGGGTAGGCTTGGCATCTTTTTGAAAGGTCATTTGCCCATACACATGAGGCTTTATTTCTGGGTTCTCTATTCTGTTCTATTGGTCTATATGCTTGTCTTTATGCCAGTATATATTGTCTTAATTATTGTATGTTTGTAATATGTTTTGAAATTAGGATGTGTGAAGCCTCCAGCTTTGCTTTTCTTTATCTAGATTATTTTGACTATTCAGGGGCCTCTGATATTCCATATGAATTTCAGGATGTTTTGTTCTGTACAGCATATTACTGGGATTTTGATAGTGGTTGCATTGAATCTGTAGATCATCTTGGGTAATATAGACATTTTGATAATATTAAATCTTCCAATCCATAAACATGAGTTTTTTTTCCCATTATTTGTGTCTTCTTTTATTTTTTTCAGCAATGTTTTATAGTTTCAATATACAAGGTTTTTGCCTCCAGTTTATTCCTAAATGTTTTATTCCTTTTGATGTCTAGCTAATTTTTAAAAAATTTTATTTCCAAATTGGTTATAATTTGTTTATAGAAATGCAACTGTTTTTTTATGTTGATTTTGTATCCTGCATCTTTGCTGAAATTTTTATTAGTTCTAATAGATTTTTGTGTGGAATATTACTAGTATTTTCTACATACATATAGAATCATGTCATCTGTGAATAGACAATATTACTTCTTCCTTTCCTATTTGAGTGTCTTTATTTATTTTTCTTGCCTGATTGCTCTGGCTAGGACTTCCAGTACTGTGTTGCATGGAAGTGATAAGAAGATGAATCATTGCTTTATTTGTGATCTCAGAGAAAAGCTTTCACTTCTTTACCATTGTGTGTGATGTTAGCTGTGAGTTTTCTATATATAGCTTATTGTGTTGAGGTAATTTCACTCTATTCTTCATTTTTTGATGTTTTTCTCATGAAAGGGTGCTGAAGTTTGTCAAATGCTTTTTTCTGTATTACTTAGATGACCGTGTGGTTTCTTTTCTTTATTCTGTTAATATGATGTATTACATTGATTAGTTGAGTTTCATATGTTGAACTATCCATATTGATCCATAGTTTTCTTTTTTGTGATATCTGTCTAATTTTAGTATCAGGATAATACTGGGGTCATATAATGAATTTGGAAGTGGTACCTTCTCTTCAACTTTTTAAAAGAGTTTCAGATGATGGCTTTACTATTGAATTCTACCAAAAATTTAAAGAAAAATTAACACCCATCATCTCAAACTCGTTCAAAAACAAAACAAAACAAAACAAATATAAGTGTGTCAGATTTTTAAAAAATTTCTTCATGATTCAGTCTTAGTATGTTGTATGTTTCTAGAAATTTATTAATTCATTTTAGGTTATTCAACTTGATAATATATAATTGTGAATAGTTGACTCTTTTTAAAAAATATATTTTATTGATTTTTTTCAGAGAGGAAGGGAGAAAGATAGAGAGTTAGAAACATCGATGAGAGAGAAACACCGATCAGCTGCCTCCTGCACACCCCCAACTGGGGATGTGCCCGCAACCAAGGTACATGCCCTTGACCAGAATCAAACCTGGAACCTTTTAGTCCGTAGACCGGCGCTCTATCCACTGAGCCAAACTGGTCAAGGCTGAATAGTTGACTCTTATGACCTTTTCATTTCTATTTCATCAGTTGTAATGTTTCCTCTTTGATTTCTGGTTTTTGTTGAGTCTTTCTTTTTTCCTTGATGTCTAGCTAAAGGTTTACTGATTTTGTTTATCTTTTTTTTATTATTAACTCGTCATGTCATTGATTTTTTTCTATTTTTCCACTATTTCATTTATTTCTGCCCTAATATTTATCATTTCCTTCCTTCTGCTAACTTTGGGTTTAAGTTGTTCTTCTTTTTCTAGTTCTTTGTGAAAGAAAGTTTTATAGCAATGGGTAAAAGGTAATGAAATAGGGTTCATTTGATCATTTTTATTGTCTATGGGATGTGAGAATGAAACAAGTTAAATCACAAATTAATGAGAAAGGTAAGGATAATTCAAGAAATGGCTCTGGGGCAATGGATTAACTATTAGGGAAAAATCAAATGATAACTTTACCTAAATTACAGAACAAAACAAATCCCAAATGGATTAAAGAGTTCAGTGCAAAAAGTAATTTCCCCCCCCCAAAAAAACTTTTATGAAAAGAAAACAAAATTAAGAATGTAACCAATGTTATTTTTATTTAATGTTTCTCTGGAAACCCTATCCAATGAACCTGAAATAAAGTTGAATATTGGAAAAGAGAAGATAAAATATGGACTTTGGGTGATCTTTGGGTGATAATGATGTGTCGATGTAGGTTCATCAATTGTAACAAATGTTCCACTCTGGTGGGGGATATTAATAATGGGGAGGCATTCATGTGTGGGGACAGGGCGCATATGAGAAATCTCTGTGCCTTCATTTTAATTTTGCTGTGAACCAAAACTGCTCTTAAACAATGAAGTCTTTAAAAAAATTTCAAGGCAATTACTAAACAACATAAAGCTCACACTCTTCTTCAGCCCTTTTATCTTTTTATTGGCAAATTTATTTTCTTTAGTCTCTGTAATTGTGTATCTATCATCTATCACGAACATGATCAGCTTATCTAACTTCAGGGCTTTTCTATTAACAGATTCATTAGCCCAAGTAAAATACATTATGGCTCCCAGTCTGCTTTCTTAGGTTTGTAGTGGACTGGAGAGATGATTGTTCTAAGGTTCAAATGCAGTAGGCTCTACATCAGCTTTTCTAATATTAAACTGCATAACCTTGGATAATTTGTTTATTTTCTAAATATAGTTAAAACTACCATAATAGACATCTATAATTTATAAATTAGATTTCATGTTATTTTTAAAACCATAAAGTCTTGTAAAAAAAACAAACAAACAAAACAACCCCACACTATTGGAAATGTTATGTTTGCTCAGATACCATTTTGCCAAATAAATATTCCTAGCTGATTTCTGAAAAGAATTATGCAAAACATGTTATTTTTAAAACCATAAAGTCTTGTAAAAAAAAAAAAAAACCACCCCACACTATTGGAAATGCTATGTTTGCTCAGATACCATTTTGCCAAATCAATACTCCTAGCTGATTTCTGAAAAGGATTATGCAAACGTTTTCAATAACATTTAAAATTTCCTGGGAGTTGAGGAGAATCACTGCCTAGAAACATATTCTATTTATAATATTTGGGATTAAGGTGAAAACTAATGGCTAAATAGGCAAGTCCAGTCCATTCCTCTTTCATTAGGATTTGAGAATTGTCTAATTGTGTGGTTTTCATGAGATCTCTGGTATCTCTGGGATTGCTACTTAATGGTTGAGCTTAGTTTCAAAGATGCTGGAATTTGATGGGTAGCTGAGTTATACAGTGACTTAGTGGGGCCCTTCTGTGTACCTGTGTATTTTCAACACTTAAAAAAAATGAATGCAGGGATGGCTGCATTTGCTTGTGGCAGGGTGATCTTTAAGTAAATAAATAGTTGAGAAGATCAAGAAAATTCAGCTACAACTAGGAGTGCGTGTGGGCTTACCAGCAGAGGATTAAAAAACAATTTCACAACCTGCTAAATAAAGTACAGCTAATCTATAAAGATTTCACACAGGCCTTCCCTGTCCAAGGCCACATTTATTTCTCAAAGGTAGGGGTCACCACACTCCTGCTTTCTTAGCAGTGGTTCATGTGGAAGAAGAAATATACATGGTGGCTTAACGTTTTAGAGCCAGATGTACATTTTAGCTCTGCCAAATACAAGCTCTATAAACTCGAGCAAGTTACTTAACCACTGATTCTTGATTTACTCATCCATAAAATGAGAAGCATATTAATATTACCTTCCTCAGGGGCAGTTTGGAGGATTAAAGGAGATAAAGTGTATGTGTTGATCATTGCATTGATCACAGAAAATGGTGGTACTAACAATGTGACACTGCCAACCTAAACATCTACATTCCGGAGGGGGGGGTTAAAGAGGGGGGGAATGAGGACACATTTGTAATTCCTTAACTAATAAAGAATTTAAAGATTAAAAAAAAGCATCTACATTCCCAATAGCACATAGTATGCGTTCAATAAATACTTGCTGAATGAAATCTAATAACTGTTTCCTCTCCTTGCCCCTAAGATGAAAGGCTGATAATGGTTCCTCAATGCTACTACCCCTAGGGAATTGTTCTCTATTCTGACATTTTTCCTTAAACTCTGCTCCCACTTTTTTAAACACTCCTCAGTTAACTCAGTTTAAGTTTGCCCTGTGTTCGGTCAGGGCTCTGTCTGGTAAAGGGACTCTACAACTTTTTTTAAAAATGTAGTTGCAAAGCTTTTAGTAATTCTGTAATTTACAGAAATGTAGAGGGAAGATCGTAGGGCAAGTCATTCCTCGCCTCTGGGAAACTCACCTGAAAGGGACTCCTGTTGGTTTGCAAAGGCAAAAGGAAGACTTTATGCTGAGAGGCATCCTCACATTATTTAAAATACCCAAATTGGGGGGCGGGGGGCGTTAAATGTTTTACAATAGGAAATTAGTTAAATTCATTATGGTACATCCTTTGATGAAATATCAGAAGTCACAAAATTATGTCACATTTTTAACATTAAATAAATTATGGAAATCCAGAGAGGAAGTATGAGGGTGTTTTCCCTTTCACCCAGAAAGACAGAGCTGTAGCAACTTTCAGGGGAGTCCAAGGCACTGAGCTCGCAGTTCAGGATGTTCCTGTGATGCAATGCTGATTCTGAGTTCTGAAAGCCCAGAATAGGTGAGAGGAATAGGAGAAACGGCTGCTAGACCAGGACATCTCTCTGTCTAGTCACTCTGCATGTGAGATGAAGAAAGACTTCCAAAATGAATGTGTGGGTTGCAATATCTGTAAGCCCATTTATGTTCAGCCCATTTTTATAAGGATCTCTAGGCACCAGAGATACAAAGATAAAAATACTTGATGAAAAAGACAACAATCTTGATGGGAAAAAAAAAAGGGCAAGGACTTTACTCACTGAAAAATTTGCAACACTATATGTTTAAAATGTATTCTTCTTGTATGTGTAGTGTCTGTCTCCTCTCCTAACATGTCCACTCTATGAGGACAGAGATCTATGTCTATTTTGTTTACTGCTATGTTCCCCAGAAGGGGGATTGCTGGATCACATGGCAGTTCTATTAAGTTTTTTTAGGAACCTTCCTACTTTTTCCCACAGTGGCTGTGCCAGTTTATATTCTCATCAACAGTGCACAGGGGTTCTCCTTTCTCCACATGCTGGCCAACATTTGTTATCTCTTGTCTTTTTGATAATACCATTCTAACAGGTGTAAGATGGTTTTGATTTGTTTCCCTGATGATTAGTGATGTTGACCACCTTTTCATGTACCTGTTGGACGTTTGTATGTCTTCTTTGGAAAAATGTATATTCAAGTCCTCTGCCCACATTTTAATTAGATCCTTTGTTTCTTTTGCTATTAAGTTGTATGAATTCCTTATATATTTTGGATATTAATATCAGATAGGTGGTTTTCAAATACTTTGTCTTATTCTAAAGGTTGCCTTTTCACTTTGTTGATTATTTCTTTTGCTGTTCAGAAGCTTTTTAGAGTGATGTAGCCCCACTTGTTGATTTTTGCTTTTGTTGGTTGTTCTAAAAAAAATCATTGCCAAAACCAATGTTAAGGACTTTTATTCTTTGTTTTTCTCCTAGGAATTTTACAGTATCAGGTCTTATGTTTAAGTGCTTTATCAATTTCAATTAATTTTTGTGAATGGCACAAGATAGGGGTCCAATTTCATTCTTTTACATGTGGAAGTTTAGTTTTCCTAGTGTCATTTACTAATATTGAAGAGACTATTTTTCCCCACTGAATATTCTTGGCCCTCTTGTCAAATATTAATTTACTGTTTATGCAAAAGTTTATTTCTTGGCTCCTGGTTCTGTCCCACTGGTCTACGTACCTGTTTTTATTCCAGTGCCATACCGTTTTGATTACTATAGCTTTGTAATATAGTTTGAAATCAGAAAATGTGATGCTTCTAGCTTTGTTCTTTTTTAAAGATTGCTTCAGCTATTTGGGTTCTTTGTGGTTCCATATAAATTTTAGGATTTTTTTATTTTTGTAAAAAATGCTATCAGAATTTTTATAGGGATTGCATTGAATCTATAAATGGCTTTGGGTAGTATGGACATTTTAACAATACTAACTCTTCTGATACATGAACACAAGATATATTTCATTTGTCTTTGTATTGTTCAATTTCTTTTGCCAGTTTCTTATAGCTTTTGGTGTAGATAGGTCTTCCTTGGTTAAATTTATTTCTAAGATTTTATTGGTTTTTTTTTTTATACTATTGTTAATGGGATTGTTTTCCTTATTTTTATTTTCAGATATTTTGTGTTAGTGTATGGAAATGCAAGTGATTTAAATTTAAAAAAATGTTTTTATTGATTTCAGAAAGGGAGAGAGAGAAAGAAACATCAATGATGAGAGTGAATCATTGATTGGCTACATCCTGCACACCCCACACTGGGGATCAAGCCTGAAACTGAGGCATGTGCCCTGACCAGGAATCGAACTGTGACCTCCTGGTTCATAGGTCAACACTCAAACCTGAGCCACACTGACTGGGCACAAGTGATTTTTGTATGTTGATTTATTATCCTGAAATTTTACTGAATTAGTTTATTAAGTCTAATAGTTTTTTTCGTGGAATTTTAAAGATTTTCTATATATAAGATCATGTCATCAGCAAACAGAGACAATTTTACTTCTTCCTTTTTGATTTGGATACCTTTTATATTTTTTTTCTCTTGTCTACTTGCTCTGGCTAGGACTTCTAGCACTGCATTGAATAAGAATGGCGAGAGTGGGCACCCTTATCTTGTTCCTGACAATAGCAGGAAAGTTTTCAACTTTTTACTGTTGATTATGATGTTAGCTGTTGGTATATATATATATATATTCATTATTATGTTGAGATGTGTTCCTTCTATATCAACTTGTGAGAGGGGTTTTTTGGGTGTGTTTTTTAAGTCATGAAATGATTTTGAATTTTGTCAAATGCTTTTTCTGCCTCTTTGAGATGATCATATGACATTGTCTTTCATTCTACTTATTTTTCCTATCACGTTTATTGATTTGTGTAGCTGAACCATCCTTGTATCTCAGGACTGAATCCCACTTGATCATGCTGTATGATCCTTTATTGGGCTGTTGAATTCAGTTTGCTAGTATTTTGTTGAGAATCTTTATATCTATATTCGTCAGGGATACTGGCCTGCAGTTTTCTTTTCTTACAGTATTCTTATCTGGCTCTTTTATTAGGGTAATGCTGGCCTCAAAAAATGAGTTTGAGAATGTTCCCTTTTCTTCAAAAAATTTTAAGAGTTTGAGAAGGATTGGTAATAATCCTTTAAATGTTTAGTAGCAGTCACCTGAGAAGCCATCTGGTCCTAGGTTTTTCTTTGTCAATAGGTATTTTATTATTGAGTCAATTTTCTGACTAGTAATTTGCCTTTTCAGATTTTCTATTCTTCATAATTTAGATTTGGTAGGTTTTATATTTCTAGGAATTTATCTATTTTTTCTAAGTTGTCCAAAATTTTGATATTATTGTTCATAATAATCTCTTATGATCCTTTGTATTTCTGTGGAATCACTTGTAATGTCTCCTTTTTTTTCAAAGTGCTGTGTTGAAGTCTCCTACTATTATTGTATTGCTATCAATTACCCTACTCAGATCTGTTAGTATTTGCTTAATATATTTAGGTGCACCTATGTTGAGTGCATATAAATTTACAATTAATATCTTCAAGATCCAGATTTCATTTCCTTTTAAATATATACCCAGAAGGAATTGTGTTGAATCTTTAGATTACTTTGGAGAATATTGCCATCTTAACAAAATTATGTCTTCTAATAAATGAACATAAATGTCTTTTCATTTATCTAGGAATTCTTTAATTTCAGTAATATTTCATACTTTTCAGAGTACAAGTTTTATACCTTTTATTAAAATTTATTCCTAAGAGTTTTATTATTTTCGGTACTATTGTAAATGGAACTGCTTTTTTATTTATTCCCAGTGTATAGAACTAAAATTATAGAACCTTGTTGAACTAGTTCTAATGGTTTTATGGTGGATTTCTTAAGAATTTTTATATACAAAAACATGTTAGCTACAAACAGAGATAGTTTTACTTCTTTCTTTCTCACCTGGATGACTTTTAGTGTGTGTGTGTGTGTGTGTGTGTGTGTGCCGCGCGCACATGACTAGACTACCCTCTAGAACAAAGTTGAATAGAAATGGTGAGGGTGGACATTCTTATCTTGTTATTGATGTCTGGGGGAAAGAATTTAGCTTTTACTACTCAGTGTGATATTTACTGGGTGTTTGGGATAGATGCTCTTTATCAGATTGATCAAGATCCCAATAGTCCATGTTTGTTGATGTTTTTTATCATAAAAGGTTGTTAGATTTTATAAAATCTTTTTCTGATTCTATTGAGACGATCATATGGTTGGAGGTGGGAACAGGGGTCCACAGTATTGGAGTGACACCTGTGCTTTATGAATAAGGCATTGGGTAGGGGCATTAGTCTCTAGTCTTCTTGGCTTACCTCTCCTGGCATAAAACTTTCATCCTATGAGCAAGCTGTGGTGGGAGTCAATTGCGTCACTATTCTCTTCTTCCTACACAGTAAAGTTCTCTATGAGTGGGGACTAAGTGAAAGAAGGGAGCCCCAGATCTCTTAGCTGCTCCTGCCTGGAATAGAGCCTGCAACAGGAAACCTGGGCTTGGGGTGGGGATGAGAATTTCTTGTGGCTTGCTTCTCCTGAGCTGATACCATAGCACTCGATCTGGAGCTAGGGAAGAGGCAGCCTGTGCTCCTGGCTTCGCCTGCCCATAGTAGAGCTTCCATCATGCCAAGCTGGGGGACAGAGAAAGCAGCAGATCATGGCTCAAATGGCACAGACTCCACTCTTCCTATGAAGATACTAGATTTTCTTAAATAAATATTTCTCCATTTCCATATGCCCTTAAGACAATTTCAGAGACTTAAAAATATTTTAAATAGTTTTCACCAGTTATAATTTTTTTAAATATACATTTTTATTGATTTCAGAGAGGAAAGGAGAGGGAGAGGAAGATAGAAACATCAATGATGAGAGAGAGAATCATTGATTGGCTGCCTCCTGCACGCCCCCTACTGGGGATCAAGCCCATAACCCAGGCATGTGCCCTGACTGGGAATCGAACTGTGACCTCCTGGTTCATAGGTTGACGCTCAACCACTGAGCCATGCTGGCCAGACACCAGTTATAAGTGTTTTGCTGAGGGGAGAGTCTGCAGAGCTTCTCACATAGCTGTTCTAAGAATCCTAACAACCTTGTGTTAAGAAAGATGTTGACACGTTTCAAATTTCAGATGTTCACAAAGATGTAGGAGGGGAAAATGCCAACAAAGGCAATCATAAAGAAGCTAATTACATGGGGAAATTGTGGAGGATTGCAGACACTCACTTTACATTGTATTTCTACAACGTGTGGTCTCATTTCATTAACACTTCTTGATTATTCAAGAAGCCTTGGGGTGTCATAAGACCAGATTGCTATAATAACATCAACCAACATTTGTGTGGCACTTAAGGGTGTTGGTCTTTTCATTTACATAATCTCATGGCTGTTGTATGACACTGAACTTGTTCATGGTGGAGTCTTTCTGGCTTTGTTATCTCTGCCTCATCTTGTGCTGCCTCTGCTTTGCATTCAGTATTGAGAAGAGTGAAATTAAACCCCGCTGGAGAAGAAATGATTGGGTCTTCATTCATTCATTCATTTTTCCTTTGTGAAGCATATGGTTTATTAATATTGGTTAGAGGCATATAATGTGCACAACATTGCATGTGACTGCATGTATGATTTGCTCATACTGCACTTTGTTTCATAAAGAATGAAAGGCACCTTTAAAAAATCTATACAGCAAGATAAAGTAAATAAAAACAAGAAACAAAAAGACACAAAGGGAAATATCAGTGTAAAAAAGGTAACATAGCATTCCTGGGACTGCCCTGTTCATAGCATTGAAAATCCTACACCCAGGGAAGCCCATGAGTTTCAGGCAAACTGAGATAGTTGGCCATCTTAATGATACCAGCAAACCATTGTTTTCCATACACTGAGCCCTGTTCTAAGCACTTGACATTTACTATCTAATTTTTTCCTCACAACAACTCTTTTGAGGTAAGTTACTATTTTCATGCCCATTTTACAAGAGAAACTGAAGCACAAAAAGGTTAAGTAAACCTGTCTAAAGTCACACGTGTATTAAATGGTAGGGTTGGGTTCAAAGCCAGGACCCCCAGATCTAGAGCTGAGGTTCTTTACTGCAAGACATAAAATGCATGCAAGGCCCTATGCAGGTGCGGTACATTTGGTTCTAAGTTTCCTAGTAGGTCTAAGTGAAGAGGAAGATACATGATCAGTTACAAAATTTGCATTACCCACAAAATAAACAATTTTCAGAAGCACAGTTAACTCTAGTCCTAAGGCCATTCATTAACTCAGTAAATATTTAATGAGTACTTACTATGGAGAGACATAGTTCTAAGTGCTGGGGATATGACAGTGAACAAAACAAATGGAACCTCTGCCCTTGTAGGCCTCACATTCCAGGGAGATATTCATTAGAAGGAGATAGATGTTATAGAAAAAGGAAAACTGGATACAGAAGATGGGAGCTTCTGGGGAAAGGGGGAACTATAATTTTAAATAGGGCAGCAAGGGTAGTAATTAGGAGATATTTGAGAAAAGTCTTGAAGGGCAAAAGAGAGAGACATGTGAATATCTGGGGATGGGGTGAAGGTAACAGAGGGACAAAGTCTCTCAGCTGGGAGGGGCCTGAGGAGTCTGAGGCACATTGAGCAGAGTAAGTCCAGGAACAAAGAGGGAGATAAGACAAACTCGGGTCTTTTTTTGGTCATTGTACAGACTTTGGTATTTACTCTGAATGAAATGTGAGCTTGACAAAAAGCAAAGGTGCTTCTTATAACATTTCTCCACTTTGGCCAAAGGCAACACTTCAAAATACTGCTAAAGGGGTATTTTAGCAGCTCCAGTGTGCTGCAATTTAGGGATCTGGCTTCCAGATGCCCTGGTTTAACCTAGGGGTGCTATTTATGTGTCTGTGAAGGGATGTTCTCTATACATTCAGGTCATCCTCCATTGATTTTCCTTTTCTTCCTAATCAGACTTTAAAGGCTGGGCAGTAGTTGTTTTTGCTTATTTGGCAAGTACCAGGAACGCAGCTGCCGTGAGTTGCAAATTTGGAATACAGCCATATCAGCTACACTGGAGTGGCACTGTGATCGGTTTAAAAGAAGAGCATGATATGGTCCCTAATCTCAAGTAGTTTGTCATTTGAAGAAAGAGATAAGATGGGTACACGCATTTGCAACAGTATGAGGAAGCAGCATGTGATACCAACAAAAGTAGCTAAGATTCCTTGGATAACAAGACTGAACTGTTGCTCTTTGTGGCTCATAACCTTCTCCCTTCCAATCGATGGCAACTCCATCCCTCCAGTTGCTCAGGCTGGATGACTTGACTCTCTCAGGAAATGCAGTTAGGTTTGCTTTTAAAGTGCATCCCAAACCCAACCTCTTCTCACCACCTCCATGGCTAGTCTCCTCTTACTTTTCCCCTTCCCCCTAAACCCCAAATCCTAGCTCGAGCCTCCATCATCTCTCATCTCAGACACAGCAGTAACAGGTGTCCTTGACTTTACCTTTCTCTCCTGTAATCTATTCCCAACAGAGAGCCAGAGTTATTTCTTAAAATGTAAGGGAGATCATGCCTCTCCTTCACCCCAAATCCCGCCGCAGCTCTCCATCTCACTCAGAGTGAAAGCTGAAGCCGAGAGTGGCCTCCAAGGCCCCAAGTGATCAGACCCTCTTACTGCTCTGACTTTATCTCCTACCACTCTCCTCCGACTCCTTCTCATCACACTGCCCCCTTGCCTTTGGGCCTGGGTTTGAGCTTGGAATATTCCCCCCCCAACCCCACCCCGCGGTCATCCATTCAGCTCTTCCATCACCTCCTTTGAGTCTTTGCTTCATTTCTATCTTGTTGAGGTGTCTCCATTCCTATTCAATAGTACAATTTTCCCTCCTTCCATCTCAGCCCTCCAGTTTCCTTACCTTACACTACTTTTCCTCTCTCTCTCCCCAGGTGTCTCCATTCCTATTCAATAGTACAATTTTCCCTCTTTCCATCTCACCTTACCTTACACTACTTTTCCTCTCCCCCTCACCCTTGTTTTATATCACTTGTCATTGTCTAACACACTCTAACATTTCCCCATTTAATCTATTTGTGGTTCATTGGTGATCTCCCTCACTGGAAGGTAAGATTCATGACATTCTTGGTCTGTCTTGTTGAGTGCCCAGAGCAGTGTCTGGCACATAGGTGGTTCAATATCTGTTGAATAAATGCATGAGCACTGGATATGTGGCAGGTACAGTCACACTAGCCACTAACCACTTTACATGGATTGTTGGATTAAATCTTCATAAAACCATCACAACGTGTTATTACCATTCTCATTTTACTGATAAGAAGACAGAAGCATAGAGAAGGTAAGTAAGTTGCCCAAGGTCACACAGCTAATATGTGGTAGAGCTGGGATTTGAACCCAGTGAAGCATAGTGAGAGACTTAACAAAGAGAGACTCTCCGCTCCCCACACTGGGACACTGGCAAAGGACTTCAACTTCCGGGGACCTTGCCAGTAGGACCCTGAAAGGGAGGGAAGCTTATTGGATAATTAGTTTGAACGTGTTGGGGTATAAACTCCTGAAATGTGGTTTGCTGATTGTTTTTAAGATTCATTGCTCAAGGAATAGTTAATAGCCTCCTGGTGCTTTATTTCAATTAATGATTGAAAGAAAGGCAGGGACAAAAAATAGGGGCTGGCTTTTATAGAGTTCTTACTCTTTGGTTTGACAGAACATGTTTTTACATCTTCCATTTTTGGCCGGGTAATCTTTTACAACTAAAGCAAGATGCTGACATGACATGCCACATGGCTGCCCCTGAATTCTATGCCGGCATGTGCAGATGCCATTAGAAAAGGCGCATTGATTATGCTGTGTCATCTCAGTAAGATGGCCCCAAAGCTGAGCAAGGAGTGGGGTCGTTGTAAGGGTGTCTAGGACATTTGTTTAGTCTAAGGGACATTAAACCGCCACTGCAATAGGCTAAGAAATATGCATTGCTTCTGCAGAGGCAGGCCTTGATTTCTTGTGGAAATAACAAAACAAAAAGAGAAAGAACCCCTCCTGGTAAGTGCTTCCTATTTCTGTCAAGTATTTTTATGACTCAGCATGGAATCAGTCAGCGAACAGTTAGAAGTCTGGTTCAACTGAAATTCCAAAACTAAATAATGCATTGCAGAGTGTCATTTACTGGAAATGAGAGATTTTTGTATTTTCTGAGTTTTATACCCTTCAATATACTTCCTCAGATGTTTCCTTGTTTGGAAGCCGGAAAGAACACTAGAGATAAAATGGACAGAAATGTTTTAGCATTCTTTCCCCCCTAGAACTTCAGGTCTGTTTCAGTTAGTGGAAATGGCCAAATAAGTAAATCAATCCATTTTGTATACAATCATTGTTTAAAAAATTCCATTTTCTTCCTCCTTCATTAAATAAAGAATGATATGTATATATTTAGAGAGGCACCAAATTATTAGCCAGCCCAGCCTACCCTGTGTCTCAGCTTGTCCCTGTGTGACCCCCAGACAATAATCACTGTCTCTAATAGTGATAACCACTAACACTTGTTTAAGTAGTTACTATGTGGTAGGTATTGCTCCAAATGGTCTACACATACAATGTATTGATAATGGAGAAGTCTATGCATTTATAGGGCCAGGGGGATATGAGATATCTCTATATCTTCCCCTCAATTTTGTTGTAAACCTAAAACTCCTCTTAAAAAATCAAGTCTTTAAAATAAAGTTTATGAAAAAGACAGTGTTTACATTATTATATACATATGCTTGCTGTTGAGCCAAATAGTATGCCATATTCTGTTTCCTTTGGAGTAGAACATTTAAATTTTTTTTTCTGGGGTTAATGCTTTCCGTATTTTAAATTTATTTATACAATGATGTTCCAAATCCCATTTTTCAAAATCATCCCATAAATCTGTTTAACAAATATGATAAATGTCTATCATTATTATTATCCAAATGCTTAAATACATCTGATAATCTAGCAGGGAAATGTTTTCTCTGGGTCTCTCTCTTTGAGTTCTAGATTGTGCTGTTCTAATCTGTTTTGATTGATCCTTTTCCTCTTCATTGTGTTGGACTTCTTGTTTCCTATTTTACTTATTCTTATCCCACATTTTTCTAAAACACATTTTCCAGTATCTAAGAAAGAGTACATAACAGATAAATGTTTAGTATGTCTAACAATACCTTTGTTTCTACTGTTACACTTGTTTATAATTCAAATGGCATAGAATAATAGCTGGAAATAATTTTCCTCAGGATTTGGCAGGCATTATTTCATAGTCTTCTAGTTTCTAGCGTGACTATTAAGTAGTCTGATATTCTGACTGCAGATTATTTATATAGAACTACTAGAGGCCCAGTGCATGAAATTCATGCTCTGATAGGGTCCTTAGCAGCTGCCGGCCAGGGCCTCCCTCCCTTCCCCTGGCCGGCTCCACCCCCTGGTTGAACTCCCAGACAAACTCCCAGTCAAGGGGACAATTTTCATACTATGCTTTTATTATATAGGATTTTTCTTCTCTTCAAATTTTTATCATCTCTTTGCACCTGAAGTAACACAATTGTACTATGATATATCTCGATATATTTTTAAAAATTCTTCTGAGCATTCTGATGAGCCCTTCCAACTTAGAAACATATGTCCTTTGATTCTGGAAAGTTCACTAGTAATTTTCTGTTTGTGTTCTCTGATCTCTCTAGAATTTCTACTGATTGAATCTCTCATATTGTACCTCTGTCTTTTTTCTCTTCTCAAATCTTTTGGGGTTTTTTAAATCACATTCTGAAATATTTTCTCAATTTTATCAATAAACACTCCAATTTCTTTTTTAAAAACATGTCTATCTTATTTTGTCAGTTTATTTTAATATGTTTTTTATTAATCTTGAAAGCTTTAAAAAAAATAACTGGTGATCTTAAATTGTCCCTTCTTATTTAAGAGTAAAGCATTTAAAAAACTAATTAGGAGAGAAACCATTCCAAATGACTTTTAAATATAACAGTTTGACCATACAACTTTAGTGGGAAATAGTCTAAAAACAAAAACTACTACAAAATATGTTTAAATTGTTTTCAGTAATCATATTTTTTGTAGAAATTGATATTGTTGTTCTAGGACTGTAGTGTATTTACTCTGAGATAAAACAAATGACTAGTCAAGTGAAAATCTACCATCATCTGCTGTTGAAATCAGGAATCTCAGCATGGGAGAAGGGATAAGATAGAAGAGATTAAGTAAAAGCTGTGTCCTGAGTTATAATGGAAAGTATTGTTATAAATGAATCATGTGTTGTGATGATGTGTAAAGATCACATTAACCATGTGATCTTCTAAAAAAAATAAAAATCCTAGCCCTGTCTGTCTACTGAAAAAGTACATAAATAATGACCAACCCAGTAGCAATAAATATCCCTAGAAACTAGATTATAGTCTTATAATACCATTTTCCATTAAAAACACCAGGGTTACTTAGAGAAATGGCTGATTCCTGACCCAAAACAAATTGTCAGACAGACAGCAAGAAAAACCATGAATGACTAATGATATCATGTCAAAAGGACTCAGGAACCCACTTTAAAAGGCCCTTAGAGCCAAAGCTGAGACAAATTGAATATCCAAAGGAAAATAACTGCAGTGGATTAAAACACATCAAATATTTTTTAAATCATGAATTCATAAGCATGTAAAAGAAATCTGATTAGTTAACTTTAAAGAATACTTGGGAATCAACATATTATTTTGAAAAGTGGTAAATAAAAGGAAAGAATAAAATATTAGATGGGAGACTCTTCTCTTTGTACAGGTATTTTACTAATAAAGAAGACAGGATAATGAATTACAATATATTAAATATTAATAAACCTAGATATTGAGCATCTGTAACTGCAATGGAATTAAAAAAGACACAAAAATTATGTCTTCTGATGAAAAAACCCAACACCTCCAATGCAATAGTCTTGCCATAAAAACAACCTGAATCTGATCAGTCTTTATTTCCAACACTCAGTTTAAAGGAAATACATTAGATTTAGCATGAGCAATTGCCACTGTTTAACACCATAAGTCCCACATCCCAGGAAACCCCACAGTCCTGGGCAAACAGAGAGTTGTCACCCTATCAAGAAAAAGTCAGCCTTGAAATCCAGAATATGGGAAACTTCTCTGCTAGAAAAGATGCATCTTTAAGGGACATTTAATTTTTTTTTATTTAATAGTCACTCCAGATAGGCAGCTCTTCACACTATTGTTGAAAATGCCTTATGTACTTTTACACCTGAGCATCTTCCTTTGTTCCTTCCTGTCTGGGTCATTTCCTTCCTAACATTGGCCCCTCAAAATGTACTATGTTTTCCCCAGCTTTCTGTACTGCTCATATTACATTTTTCCATATTAAATGTTTGAAATTAAGCATTCCCTATATCACTTTTACTTCTTCAAATCATCCCTTTCTTTAAAGCCCAATTCAAGTTACAAATGCTCCGCAATTGTCCCAGTTAATGGTAGCCACCTTTCCGTCTGAATTTATCGTAATTTATAATGTTAGGAACCTTCCTGTGATTTTATGTTTGCTATTAAAAGCATGGCTCTATCTCAAAGTTTACTGGGAGTTCTTAGTTGTCAGGGGGTGTGCATTCTATGGGGTGGGAGTGGAAGAGGTGGGAGGGACAGGCCAACTTGTGTAAGAAGCATGACCAGACAGCGAGCTACTCAAATGATCAACTCTAAAGGGTGTTGCCCACCTGAGGCTGATTCTAGCCAGCATCTATCTCCAGGGATCCTTGACTTAATGATGAAGGTATGCAGGCTCTCAGGCATTCAGAAAATAAATATCAAATGTCTATTCTAAAGTGTGAGGAAGAAAAAGGTCAGAAGTTCATGATTACAGTCATGGATTCATATCTCAAAGAAGGCATTCTGAGTCAATGGAGAGATATAGGGGAGGATGCAGAGCAGGGCTTCTCAACTGAAGTGATTTTGCTCCCCCTCAAAAGACATTTGGCAATGTCTGGAAGAGACCCTTTTGATTGTTTTAACCAGGAGGGGAGGTTCTAATGGTATCTAGTGAATAAAAGCCAGGATGCTACTCACACATCCAACAATACACAGGGCAGCCACCCACAACAAAGACTTGTCCTTCCCTAAATGTCGGTGTCAAGGTGGAGAAACCCTACTCTAGTGCTAGCGCAGAGGCTAAAAGGGCAGCAGGCTTCTCACTAATTGGGCTGGGTTTCAGGGCTGGGATCCATTAATTTTAGAAATAGGAACAAACAAGCAAAGTAAAAACCTAGGCACTGGGGCAGACAGCCAATGGGATGAAAAATCCATAAGCAATGGTAGAAGGGGAAGTCAAGTCTCTATGCTAATATAGTTATGCAACTGTCACTCAAGTTAGCGTGGCCACAACAAAAGATTCCAGAGCCCTCAGGGATAGGAGTGCCTGCCAGGAACTTGGCAAAGCTATAGGTGGTTAATATTGGTAGAGTGAGGTGAGGGTCAATAGCACTGATAATGACCTTTCAGTATTTCCTATATAATTTAAGGATAGGGACCAGTTCTTATGCATATTTATAATTCCCATAATGCTTAACCCAGCGTTCCCTTGCTATTCAATTAGTGCTTATTAATTAATTGATTGATGAGTTCCTTAATTGGTCATGCCATTTACATCCATCTATGCTCAGCACCACCAGGACAACTTGGACATATTCCAACATATTGAGGAATTAAATCCCCCACTGAGGACACTGGTGATCATATCAACACGAGATCTGGATTCAGTTCTGCATTTAAATAGAAATAAAACAAGCACACATCAATCCTCTGGGTAGCAAGTAGCATAATCTGCTTACTTATGCCTAGGCCCCAGGAGAAATGGAAATGATAGGCAGTGATTTTAGTGATGAATTACAGAACAGCTTCATTTAGCTCACTCCACCTAAACAAAGCATCCCATCAGCCTCTGGAGAAATTAATGCACCTTAATTTGAATGAGTGAATAATTTCAGATCAGCTATTTTACATATATGGCTGCTACTTCTTTCTTCCTAGGCTAACTCTTCCCCTAACTCTTCCTGGATCTGCTCAACAACACATTTTGATCCTAGTTCTGTAACCTAAATCTTGAAACTAAATATTCTGGAAGCTAAATATTGAAGGAGAAATCAGGGGTCAGATCTTTACCTTCCCAACAGGTGAATAGGTGGCTAACCTTGTCCCTTTCCCACAGGAAGTCTTCCTATTAGAGGAGAATAACATATTTCAGGGTTTGCCTTCGGTGAGGATTTTAATTCTGACACTTGGCAGTTTTCAAAAGTCCTTATTTCTTCCCTGTCATCAGGTACCCTAAAAGTGGACAGAGCGGAAAGTTAATTATTACCTATGCCACCTAAACACAGATCACTAATGACAATGTTCTTTGAGCATTCTGGAATTCCTAGGAATTTTCACTCTAGTATTATCAGTATGTAGTAAGCATTGTCATAGAAACACCATCTTTCCCTCCTCACAACTACAAGAATACTAAAATTTTATATGTGGTTGGTTTCTCTCTAATTACCAGCAGAAAACTCTTATAAAAATAGAAAGCTCATTTGTGCACATGTACGTTTCACAAACTGCAGGGTGCAAAGCTAATCAAGACACTTTATCCTACTTCCCAGAGAGCCAGTGTATTCGTTTCCTCTTGCTGCTCTAACAAATTACCCCAAACTCAGTGGCTCAAAGCAACACAAGTATATTATCTTACAGTTCTGGAGGTAACAAGTTTAAAGTGTGTTGTCAAGACTGTGTTCCTTCTGGAGGCTCGGGGAGGGAATCAGCCTTCTGTAGAGGCACCTTACATTCCTTGGTTTATGGCCACTTCCTCCATTTTCAGAGCTAGCAGCATATTCTCTCCCCTTTTCTCCCCCTTTCTTTCTGTGCTTACATTGTCTCTTCTTTGACTCTCCTGCTTCCCTTTTACAAAAATCCTTAAGATTGCATTGGCCTGCTCAAATAATCCAGGTTAATCTTCCCATCTCAAAAGCCTTAATTTAATCATGTCTGCAAAGCCCCTTTGGTCATGTAAGGTAACATATTCTCGGGTTCTGGAGATTAGAACGCTGACATCTTTGGAGGACCATTATTCAGCCTACCACATCTGGTCAACCTAGGAGTAAAAGATGAGAAGAAATGAAGGCCAGCAGCTGGTGAGGAGACAAACTCAGAGAGGACATGGAAGCCGCTGCCCTTTCCCACATACCTTTGTCCTATGCACCTCTTTAACTTGGCTGTTCCTGAGTTATATTCTTTTATAATAAACTAGTGGCCTGGTGCATGAAATTTGTGCGGGGGGTGGGGTGGGGGGTTGTCCCTCAGCCCGGCCTGCACCCTCTCCAATCTGGGACCCCTCAGGGGATGTCCGACTGCCGGTTTACAGCTGGATAGTCCGACATACAGAAGCATGGCTAGGCATGGACTTGTAGGAAGGCATCTTCAACAGCTAGCAGCGTGGGGGTGGAACTTTTTATCTACAACCTGCTGATGGTTCTAGAAGATTGGTAAAAAGGTCACAGAGAAACTCAGGAATAAGGACTATTCTGGTGTTTTTTCCTGTGGGCATATACTAGTATATATAATTAATATTTATAAACATGTGTGTGTGTTTCTACCATGAGTCATTCTCATAACACTTGTTTATTCTGAGTGTATGCACAAGTTTTGACCCTAAGAACCCTAAAATAAAAAATTATATATTGGCCAGTGTGATGCTGTGATTTATAATAAGAAATATATGTTTCGTCTTAATGTCATTTAGAAGCACAGAGCTTCTGAAACCCGTGGGATTTCCTGAGTGGTGAAAAAGAGGAAGGTGTCTTTGGTTTTGTTAATGAGGTAACTTTTGGAAAGCTCCTAGGTCACTTAAGGACTGGACTGGTTGCCAGAGAAAACAACACAGTGATTTGAAAGTTGGAACTAACCACCTCTGGGAGGTGGCAGAACTAGAGGTTAAATCCTTTGAAGATGGCCAACGATGTAATCACTGGAGCCTGTTATAACAAAGCCTCCATTTAAAAAAAGCAAAAAGGAGAGTTTTAGGGCTGGTGAACATGTGGAAGTGTGGGAGAGTGGGGCCCTCAGAGTACATGGAAGCCCCGCCCTTTCCCACATACCTTGTCCTATGCACCTCTTTAACCTGGCTGTTCCTGAGTTATATTCTTTTATAATAAATAGGCGATCAAGTAAATGTGGATGATGAAAGGGATTCTATGAAAAGCAACCGCCTGACCGGTTTGGCTCAGTGGATAGAGCGTCGGTCTGCGGACTGAAGGGTCCCGGGTTCGATTCCGGTCAAGGGCATGTACCTTGGTTGCAGGCACATGCCCAGTGGGGAGTGTGCAAGAGGCAGCTGATCGATGTTTCTAACTCTCTATCCCTCTCCCTTCCTCTCTGTAAAAAGTCAATAAAATATATTTTTAAAAAATAAAAAGAAATAAAAAGAAAAAAAAAGAAAAGCAACCTCACAGGGAAGGTCATGGTGAATAGTCCTGCCCCAGGCATATTAACTTTCTTTTCAATCTTTTTAAAAAAATGTATCTTTATTGTTGAAAGTATTACTGATGTCCCCTTTTACCCACATTGATCCCCTCCACCCCACTCCCACCCCAAAAGTTTATCTTTGCCTTAAGCAAGCCCTGTCCTGTGTTCCTGTGCATCTAGGTTAATACAACTTTGAAATGACCCCTTTCAGACCCTATCTTCTAATACAGCGCTTTCAGATTCCTCCTTCTAAAGCATGCAAGAAAGCACATAATATCTATTGAGGTATTTATTTACTTATTTATAGAGGAGGGACGAGAGAGAAGCATTGATTTATTGTCCCATTTATTTATGCATCCTTGGTTGCTTCTTGTATGTGTCCTGACTGGAGATCAAGCCCACAACCTTGGCATATCAGGATGACCCTCTAACCAGCTGAGCTACCAGGGCCAGAGCCAGAGCAAATAATCTTAATTCTTTTGTAATCCAATCACTGCCTTGCTTTCTCCCCACTTCATGTAATCTTCTTAGGTCTTCTCCTTAATTTCAAAAGCATAAAAGAAACTAAAAAACTGTTATTTTCCTGAGCATTTGAGCTCTTACTCCCGGCATATGTCATCAATTTGGCTCTTATAAAATTTCTATACAGGTTTGGACAGTTTTTACATCGACCTAAGTAAACAAGTTTCCTGAGTTCTGTGAGCCACTCTAGCAAATTAATTAAACCCAAGGAGGGGGTTGTGGGAACCTTCAATCTATAGCCAGTAGGTCAAAAGCACAGGTGATAACATGGGGTTTTGACTAGTGCCTGAAGTTGGCGGGAAGGGCAGTTTTGCAGGACTGACCGCTTAACCTATTGGATCTGCTGCTCTGTCCAGGTAGATAGTGTCAGAATTGAGTTTAACTGTATGACACCCATCTGGTGTTGAAGAATAGCTTATTGGTGTGGGGATCCCCAACCCCACACACATACATGGTGGAATTAATGACCAGAACCTTTAGCTAGGTATCAGAATGTGCCAGATATGACAATACTTCAGACACTGCACCTGGTGCTTATAGTATATATTAGATAACATTGTGATAGGTGTGGGGTTGGAAGAGAAGGTCCCCAAAACAGAATATATGATAAAGAGAAGGCATAACTCAAAACCAGCATGCATAGTCTGGCTGCTGAACATTTACATAGGACTAACTTGGCCTAAAAATGACAAAGGAAGGCAGATACTGGTGCCAGGCACATCTCAGAACAGTGTGTGTTCATAGTCCTAGTGGTTTTAGCTTTGGGGTTCTATGATTTACTTGAATTGTGCCCAAATCACTAACAGACTTTCATAGATGGTAGATCAAGCTATACATAGTGTCTCCTCCCATGGGGAAAGGCTGAAATTTTTGTTTCATAAAATTTTCTGTTTAGTAATATAAACATCATTTATGTTTAATAATTTTTAATTTCCAGGTAGAATCTAAGTTTAAATATTACAATGGAGAACTCTTTCCTCAAGATGTAAGGGCCTATGTTTGGAGATCACCAAAGATTAGATGAAGTCCATTGAGAGCATGGAAAATAACATCAGTTCTTTAAAACATATAACTATCTACCTCTATCTGTCTACCTACCTACCTATTTAACTTAAAGAGCAGTATCATGCCTCTAAAATAAGGGACAGAGGTTATGTGAACTAGAAGATCAAAATTGCCACAGTGCCATCTTTCTCTTGATAACATTAGTGGCAAGATAATGTATTGCTGAGAATTTAATTTGGCCTAGGAAAAAGACAGGGTAATTCTAAAACCCAGGCTTTTTATAACTAAACTAGAGGCCCAGTGCACAAAATTCATGCACTGGGGGGGGGGGAGAATCCCTCAGCCCAGCCTGCACCCTCTCGCAGTCCAGGAGCCCTCATGGGATGTCCAACTGACAGCTTAGGCCTGCTCCCCGCTCGCCAGCCGTGAGCTCGGCTTCTGGCTGAGCGGTGCTCCCGGTGTGGGAGCACACTGACCATCGGGGGCAGCTCCTGCACTGAACATCTTCCCCCTGGTGGACAGTGTGCGTCATAGCGACTGGTTGTTCCGCCATTTGGTCAATTTGCATAGTAGCCTTTTATTATATCGGATTGTAGTCATTAAGAGGTTTAGTATTTGAAAAGTAATAACTTTTAAGAGTCCTACAAGCAGAAGGGATAGCATGTGTAAAGGTCCTGAGAAGAGGAAATGCTTAGCATAGTTGAGGAGCAGAAAGAAGAGCCAACTAATTGGAACATGGGGACAAAAAGGAGGCTGGGGAGAAAAATTTTAAGTAATAATCAGGCAAGGATTATGTGTGGCTTTGTAGGACCTGGCAAGGATTTGAATTTTACTTGAAGCAGAGAAGTGACTCAATTTTATCTCTTTGCCAGCATGTAGCAGATCAACTCTGGGTGGAGAGGTAAGAGGTAAGAAGGAGACCATCAGAAAAGAGGTGGTTTGAACCAGAGTCATAGCAGTGCAATCATATTAAAAAGTCATATTTGTGATGTATTTTGGAGGTGATTCTGATGGGACTTACTGCTGTATCAGATTTGGGGTATGAAGAGGGAAAAGGAATCAAGCTTGGGGAAATAGTCATAGAGAACCCCAACATCTTAAGAGATAATTGAGCAGGAGATACCCAAAGGAGACCATATGCAGAGGTCCACTTCCACCAAAGACAGGGCTGAAGACCATGGCCACTGGGCAGATCGTGGAGAAATTAGGAAAATAGTTCTCATCCTTAATATGAATGTGATTTTCCCATTATATTTTATTCTTGAAGGGAGGGAGACTGGCTGCTGGAATAAATTCAATTACATCCTCCATAGCTATACAGCCATGCCTCAACAAGATATATTTAAGCCCCAGCAAGATATATGATAATCTAGTGGATAAAATGGAAAAGTATTGGGTAATAATAAAGGAATTTGTAATTTATTGAGAGAATGTGCCCCAAATGGCAACTGGCTTAACTTCAGCTTAGAAGGATATTTCTTATAGCCATTGAAACCTGCCCATCGCTGAGATAAAGAAATAGAGAGCTTGCTGATTAAATTTGTCTATGACATAAAGCTGCATAGAGACATAAATACATAAAAAGACTAAATTAGGATCCCAAACCAGTTGCATTTGTATCTAACAAGATTAATTTAATGAAGTTTCATGTAAGGTCTTATACCTGGGTCCCAAAAGAGCAACTGAACAAATGCAAGTGTGGGGAGTCAGGACCGGCAGACACATCTATAAAAAGACATTGAGGTTTTAGCAGAGAGATCAATATTTGCCTGAGGAGTGATGAGATTGCCAAAGAAATTAATGCAATCTCAAGTGGTACTCCTGATACGATACCCAAAGAGAGATATTAATCAGATCACATTTGGTCTCTTAAAAGCCACAACTTAATGGAAATAAAAGAATTTAGCCAAGAGAGACTGAAAACCACATCTAAGATATGGACGATCTGAGTTCTGCTTAATTCATTCAACAAAGATTTGGCTCTTTAATTAGTTTGTATCAGGCATTCTCATGGGCACTGGAGCTACCATAGGAAGCAAATTCTAAATCTTTAAGGATGAGATTCGAGAAAGGAGTAGTAATAGCTAACAATGGACTTCTGGAAGAGATAAAGATGTACTCTGAATGGCCCAAATGAGCAGAAAATATGACTTGGCGCTTTAGGGAAACCTACTTTTTATTCAATATTCTATATATATAAAAGTCTAAGCGACCGAACGACCGAATGACCGAACAGTCGCTATGATGCTCACTGACCACCAGGGGGCAGACGCTTAATGCAGGAGCTGCCCCCTGGTGGTCAGTGCACTCCCACAGCCAACCTCCTGTGGATCCCAGCCAGGCCAAGAGACGCCACCCATGCATGAATTCGTACACTGGGCCTCTGGTTAAAAAATAAAAACAACAACCAAGGGAGATTCCACTGGAAGGCACTTGGCTTATGGCTGAGTTCTGCCTTCCTGCTCTACCGAGCGTTGCCCTGGGGGTCCCAGTCCTCTGCCTGTCATTGATGAGCCGGCCCCTGGAAATGAATGACTGGGACACTGCTAACTTATGGAAGGTGCTGCAGCTGAGACATCAGGAACATTTGCCAGCAAAGCTGGAGACTGACTGGAAGCATCCTGGGAGATCCTCCTCCCAGACAGGTGTGTCTACACCAGGGAGGCATGGCACCAACAAGGTGAGGACACTGGGCCCGCCAGCGATGCTGCAGGAGGAACACCCACTGGAGCCACCCTCCCCCAGGCACTGATCCCCACCCTTCACCCCCCAGCTGCTGCCCCAGCAGCAGACCAGCCCGCCACGTGCCCTTCCTGCCTGCCACCGGGGTGAGCGAACAGATCGCTAGGGGGGATTTAACATTGGAGGCTCAGGCTCCGGGTTCTAATTCTAGGACTCCCCGTCCTACCCACCCTCAGGACAAGACCAGCAGCACTGTTGTCTCCTAGGGCACTCCAGTACCCTTCATCTTCTCCCAAATCGCCCCAGTATTCTGAGAAACTATAGCAGAAAAGTACAGAGACTCCAAAGTAAATTAGTGGGTAAATGTTTGATTCCCACCCTTTACCCCTTCACTCTGATATGGGAAACTTTAGCATTGCCTTGCCCTATAACACCTTGTCTCCATGTTCTTGTTGATATGCAAGGGACATGTGGACATGGACATGCAAGAAAGGGAATTCCAGCGGAAAATTGGGCACTCTGCTATAATCTAGTCAGAGGGGATGAAAGTGGGTACCAGTTGTGACCCAGACGGAGGTAGGGTGCTCTGTCCCAAGGAGCATTGCTATGGTTTCTCAGGTGCACCCCCCACTCCCCAAGAACACTCTCAAGGATCAGGGGGCAGGGGCTGAGAGGTAGATTGATCTGGGCAACAGCAGGAGTGCAGGAGGTGGCAGCACAGCCACAAGAGTTTTCTGTGTGGTCAATGTGGAAGTCAGAAGGGGGATGTGAGAAACGTTCATATGAGCACAGCCCTCATTGAGTGCTGGGGCCAGGTGGTGGACAGGGTTGGAAATAGGGTAATATCCCAGGTGGTGGACAGTGAGAAATAGGCTAAGGCCCTGTTGGAGCATCGCAGGTTCCCACCTGCATTGGTATAATCTTTGTCTATTTCTTCCACCACATGCCCAACCAACATATTGAGTTTAATTTCTTGTCACAATGGAAGGAAAATACTACCTAGACATGTAAATTCAAAGGGACCTTTACTAAAATTATTATGAGATCAAGATGAATGTTCTTTATACTTTTCTTTACTGATTCTATGAATCAGTAAATTAGAAGGAATTAAAATGGGATGCCTGAATGAAACTAAAATTAAGAGAAGAGCTAATTTATGCACCAAGTTTTACTAAACAATGAAGTCTAAGCATGTCATTTATGCTCAGTCATGAATAAAATGCAGCTTTCAATTTTTTCATGATTAAAGGATGATTGTTTCCACAGGCTGATTTAATCTTGGTCTGACATCATTTAGTATAACATAATAAACCGAATTGAAATTTCCAGAATTGATGGGGTCATGACCCCACACAATATTTTGTAGCCAAGATGCATGTTAGTTGAGAAAAGTAAGGTTCACACAGGGTGAACCACCAAGAGGCCTGAATCTCTCCTGTTGTGCCTTCAAGAAATCAGATTTTCAATCATTGAGGTTAGGCCCCTACCAGGAAAGCACTGTTTTATGAAGTGGTGTCAAAATGAGATTTCTTTTCAGCTTATTGTTGAACAAATAAAACTAAATTGTTTCCAGCATCAAGATTTGGTTGTAAACAAATCACTCTCTAGAAGTGAAGACAAATTGGTTGGAAATGAAAGAAGACATCTATATTCAGGAACATCTCAATGGGGATGCACAGTCACAGGGTCATCTGTAAAATTTTCATCAGGTGAAAGAAGACATACACTTACCTGGGACAAGAACCAAGGTGGGATGGATTATAAGCCAATCAGAAGGGATGAGGCAGAAATCTCGATGACAGAAGCAGTGATATGTGATGGTTCTGTTAGGCAGCTTAGAATCTAAATTCACAAACTAAGCCTGTGATGGATGCTCCTTTTTTGTGTGCCCTGGGCATCTTGCTGGAACAGGAGCTGGTCTTCGAAGGAACTTAGGCTCCCAGAGACAATCATGGGCTAATGTGGGCTATTGTACACAGTTCCAGCAGACAGATGGCAGATTGGGGCACTAACGTCTCTTCCCACTTCCTCTTCATGTGACTTCCTCTACTACAGGGGCTGGGGAGCTAAATATTATATGTCCCAGACTTCCCTACATTAGGATGATCATCAGATGCACTCACGTGAGACCTGAACTTAGAATGGGGTTCTGCAGGGGAGGAAGGTGGCAGCATGCAAGGCACCCATATTGCGGGTGTCCTTCTAACTAGCATGGAATGGCTTGCTCCCAACTTCTCTGGAGGCAGCTTCATGATCCCCAGTTGGAGTCCGAGTGGTGTGCGAGCCTGGAGGCAGACGGGGTACAGTGGCTTCCTGATCCACTAATTATGTAATTATGGCACAAGTAGCAGTTCTTTTCATCAGTCTTATTCCAAAACTCACTCCTGGAGACCCAGTCTATTCTCTGCTTCTCTAACCTTACCAAAAATTTGGAAGCATCTAATTTCCTATATTAAATGTTTTTTTCTATTTATGTGCAATGAAACCCTGACTCATACTACTGCTTTCCCATTTGACCGATAATTCTAGCTACCCTTTCTAGTGCCTGGCACTAGAACAGAAACATATGCTGAGATATTACCAGGTTGCTTTTCCCTGTCCCTTTCTCCACCCTCCCTCACTTCATGCTACAGAGGTAGCTTTCTTTCAAAACAGCACTCCAAGGAAGCAAATAGTTAGACAATGAAGAGCCACTTCCTTGACTTTTGGGTTTTTTAATAGACTTGGGAATCTTTGATAAAGAGTATCTTCTTGAAAGCCAATGTACCATTGGTTTTTAAGAACTGGGTGCATAAGAGAGAAATTGTTTTTATTTTGAATGCTTTAAAAAGGGGGTTGGTTCAAAAGCAAATAAGACCAAGCCTTGAGAATCAAAAGTATAGACTTTGTATCATAAAATATACCATTTTAAAAAATGCATGATGGCAAAGTTTTTCTCCTGCGTCTTTGGAACTCACTTGTCAGAGCAGAGTCAGGAGATGCAAGCCTCATCCAGCATTGTTCCTGAATGACAGAAGCAATGCCCCAGGGAGGGTTGGGTAGATGTGCCTAAGGGCAGCCTCACCCAATCGGCACTTCCCAGCACAGGGTTACTGTGAAGCTAAGGAAGCTTAGGTTCGGGGCCTTCCACTTGCAAAGGCTGGGAGGGACCCAACAGTGTGTTCACAAGTAAGGTATCTCAGCTGCCATCAGTGAAGACCACTGTCTTTTCCTTCCCCACTGTCCCTTTCACTAGAACAGAAACATATGCTGAGATATTACCAGGTTGCTTTTCCCTGTCCCTTTCTCCACCCTCCCTCACTTCATGCTACAGAGGTAGCTTTCTTTCAAAACAGCACTCCAAGGAAGCAAATAGTTAGACAATGAAGAGCCACTTCCTTGACTTTTGGGTTTTTTAATAGACTTGGGAATCTTTGATAAAGAGTATCTTCTTGAAAGCCAATGTACCATTGGTTTTTAAGAACTGGGTGCATAAGAGAGAAATTGTTTTTATTTTGAATGCTTTAAAAAGGGGGTTGGTTCAAAAGCAAATAAGACCAAGCCTTGAGAATCAAAAGTATAGACTTTATATAATAAAATACACCATTTTAAATAATGTATGATGGCAAAGTTTTTCTCCTCTGAGTGAGGTAAACTCAGTCCGCAGCAAGGGAAAACTAGAGGGAATTCAATGTGAACTGGGATACTGCCAGGTTCCCCAAGGATGGACGCAGGCCCTTGCCTAAAGTTTCAGGTGCTGCACATGTGATAGGAATCCAAGGCATATATTTAGAGCCAATCTGAGAGCAGAGGCTGCGTCTTTGGAACTCACTTGTCAGAACAGTCAGGAGATGCAAGTCTCATCCAGCATTGTTCCTGAATGACAGGAGCAATGCCCCAGGGAGGGTTGGGGTAGATGTGCCTGAAGGCAGCCTCACCCAATGGGCACTTCCCAGCACAGGGTTACTGTGAAGCTAAGGCAGCTTGGGTTCTGGGCCTTCCACTTGCAAAGGCTGGGAGGGACCCAACAGTGTGTTCACAAGTAAGGTATCTCAGCTGCCATCAGTGAAGACCACTGTCTTTTCCTTCCCCATCTGTCCCTTTGTCACAATTCCCTTATGTGGAGTGGCCACAAGACTCTGGGATCTGTGATGTGGCTGCCAGGCACTTCCATATACAGCCACCTGGTGTGGGAATAGCTTCCAGAAATACTCGTGTTACCTTAAACTGTGCCATCTTCTCTGGCATCATGATAGGAAGATGCAGAGTCAAAGGATATATTGTAATATGAATGTGCCCTGTGGTACCCAGAACTCCTGGAAAAAATGTGGGTGGTGGAAAGGGAATCGTAAATGAAATGTAGGGTACCAAAAGCTAACCTGTGGAAATTTTTCCAAAGCAACAGATTTGTAAAATTGTAAACTGCGAATTCGGTTCTCATTGCCAAATTCCAAAATTTCCAACATGGAAGTCCTCTCCTTTTAGAAACATATTCAGTTGTGTGTGTGTGTGTGTGTGTGTGTGTATGGAAATTATACAAAATTGAATTTAGCAGAATTTCTGTGTTGATAAAATACAAGCAGCTTGTATTAATACTACCAAGAGAGAGTGTGTCTGTATAGGAAGCCATGTGTTTTATCAACCATGTAAAAGAACAAATGAATTACCTTTCCATCTATTTAAAAACCAGTATTCTAAAATTATTGTCATATAAGAGGCAAAGGATATGCCAAAAAATAAATAAAGGACAGAAGCATTACTGAACGAAGATAATTAATTAGAAGTATTTTTCTAGATTTTTATGATGATGGTATGTCAGCTTTTACTAATGAGCAGTTTGTTGTTATTTCTCTTCTCATTTTAAGTGAAATTTCACATTTGTTTCTAGTTTGGTATGTTGTTTTTTTCTTCCAAAGAGGCCTTTCAAATTATGTAAATTGCAGGCCCCATAAAACCAAAATGTATCAATTTCCAACCTAGAGTTCCTGAGCCCCCAAAGAGGCTGCGGAGTTCTCAGAGGGCTGGGTCCCAAAGGGCTCCTGCTGGGGGTGAGGAAGGTGCAGTATGTGTGGAACTTAGGGCCAGAGGCCAAAACGGAAGCACAGACACTGACAAGAGACCTTCCATGGAAGTGAGTGCGGGCCAACAAGGAGAGCGGACGCTTTGTAAAGCAGAGGTTCCCTTTCCAGTGACAGGATGACAGACAGCTCAGCCTCCCTACCCCACACCTTGTCCCAAAGAGGACACAAGTAAAAGGAAGGACTAAATCTTGAATTGTCTTAAACTAGAAGTATCTGAACTACCTCGAGCTGGCAAGATTATGTTTTCAACCACTAGTGGAAATACAGTCGACAGCTAAATTCAGTTCAGTGACGGGGTATAACAAGAAAAGCACGCATTGGAATTCTGGAATCAGTGACTTGGAAAAGTTCACTCAACTCCATGAGTCTTTTGGCTTTCTCCACAATCATCAAGGTCAGCTCCAGGGGTGAAGGCTGCCCCAGGGGTTCCCTTGGGTGGGACATCACGGACTGATGGTGCATTCGGGTGGATCTGTATAAAGGATCTGCCTGTTGCTTTGAATTTTCTGCTGGTGTATATTTCTTTAAATTTCCTCCTTGTATATTTCTCTTTTTTTAAATGTATTTTATTGATTTTTTACAGAGAGGAAGGGAGAGGGATAGAGAGTTAGAAACATCAATGAGAGAGAAACATCGATCAGCTGCCTCCTGCACACCCGCTACTGGGGATGTGCCCGCAACCAAGGTACATGCTCTTGACCAGAATCGAACCTGGGACCCTTCAGTCCCCAGGCCGACGCTCCATCCGCTGAGCCAAACTGGTTAGGGCTGTATATTTCTTTTAATGCAAAGTTCAAAAGAGCCACAGAGGGACTACTATTCACTGCCATTTTGAACTAGAAGTTGAGGCCACTGGGATTTTTTTAACTGAACTGACTCAGCAATACTCAGCGAAGCCACCCATTTCTTAGGGCTCAGTCCTGATGTCAGAGGCTGCAAAGGGGACATGAAGGAGCTGGTCTGGTCTGACAAAATGTGAGATTTCCCTTTGGTTTACCAGCCTCTCTCCCTAATCTTGTCAGGAGGCTGACAAGGCGCATTCTTGGTCCTGGTCTCTGAGGTCAGCTTGTTGAATTGGTGTTTTCATTCCCTTCCCACTTATGTGTTACTAATAGTCCAATAGGTGCGACTAATGGCAAGGTTAGATCTGGAAATATGTCCTCAAGCAAGAATGTCACAAAGGGTCCCTCTGTGTCAACCGCAAAATAAATTTGTCTCCAACCTGTGCAAAGAGAAAAATGTCAAGGTTCCCCTTTGTTTTCTAGAAAGACCAGAACCCCTGGGGGAAATGCGCCTCGTTGGAGCAGCCAATTTCATAAGGTAAAAAATAAATATCTGAAGTGCATCTTGTTCCTAAAAGCTAGAGATAACCAAGTGCCTTCATAACACTCTGGATGTAACCCAGAAGAAAGGGGACAGGCCTCTTTTTCTTGGGGACCCTGATTTCCCTGGCCATGGGGGTGTGATCCGGCTGCTAAAAACACAAATATGTTACTTCTAAGATTAGCTCTGAGCAAGAATAGAGAGCGGTGTCAAGAAAACAGCAAAGGAAAATTTGCAGCTTGCCCCAGCCTAAGACATTTACATTTCTGTGCGTGCTGTGAATGGAAAGGGGAAGCTGCCTGCCTCCCTCAGCCTCCCTCCCTCTGCAGCCAGCCAGGAAGAGCACTCAGCAGGTAATCAAAAGCACCCTCAGGCAGGCCCAACAGGTAGTCCTCCTAGCACCCAGCCTTCCGCAGCACTAATCAAGGCAATGCTCCTGCTGAGGATGAGAGGCATCTGCCTTTGAAACACCCTAGTCCCTGGCAGGTCCCAAGAACCTGCCTCATTCATCCCCAGCCCCGTGCTTGCCGTGTGTGCACTGCCCCTCCCTGGCCGTCAGCACTCTATAGTTGTACTCTCTCTTGATTACTAGAGAAAACTCACCTTGCTAGTTGCAGTCTGTTGTCAGAAGCCCTTGTACTGAGACTGCACAGATGGCCTTTGGAGACTGAAAAGCTGCGCGCCATAGGGATCAATGTTTTCCTTAACAACGTGCCATCCTTGCTACCATCCTGCGTTCCATCTCAACTCCCTTGTCTTTCCAGATCTGCTTCTAAAGTGCTGGGTCCAGTAGATCAGCTAGTCGCCCTGGTTATTGGTTTGAAAGACGGAATCCCACCCTGTAGAGAGGAAATGTGTGGTATGGGGTAAAGCCACACATTTTCATCAGTCCTGGACTTCAGACCTGCCTGGCTCTGCCATCCACTGCCTGAGTATTTGGTAAAGTTATTGAACCTCTCTGAACCCCAGTGTCCTATGTGTAAGCTGGTCACAATGAAGGGTCTTGAATTAGACATCATGCATGAAAAATGCTTGCTGACATCTGGCACTTAGGGGAAGTAGTCCCCCTTCATCCACAGGGGATCTGTTCCAAGAACCTCAGTGGATGCCTGAAACCACAGATAGTACCGAACCCTATGCATACTATGCATTTTCCTCTACAAACATAGCTATGATCAAGTTTAATTTATAAATTAGGCAAGGTAAGAGATTAACAGCAAAAACTAATAATAAAATAGAACAATTATAACAATACTAGAGGCCTGGTGCAGGAAATTCGTGCACTGGAGGGGGGGGTCCCTCAGCCCGATCTGCACCCTCTCACAGGCCGGGACCCTTGGCTCCTTACTGCCTGTCTGAAGCGGAGGCAGGAGAGACTCCCGCCACCGCCACCTCCGCTGTGCTTGCCTGCTGTGAGCCTGGCTTCTAGCTGAGTGGTGCTTCCCCTGTGGGAGCCTACCGACCACCAGGGGGCAGCTCCTGCATTGAGCATCTGCCTCCTGGTGTTCAGTGCAGGTCATAGTGACCGTCGTTCAGCCATTTGGTCGATTTGCATATTAGGGTTTTATTATAAAGGATACTGTGATAATAGTTATGTGAATGGCTTTGGGGCCATTATTAAGGGTTACTTTAACCCAATCTGATAACCCAGCCACTACTAAGTGAGTATATAAAGTGTAGAGACACTGGATAAAAGGATGGTTTACACCCCAGGAGGGACAGGTGGGAGGGTGTGAAATTTCATCACTCTGGTCAGAATGGAAACACTTTAAAACTTACGAATTGTTTATTTTGGAATTTTTCACTTAATATTTTCAGACCATGGCTGACCACAGGTAACTGGAAAACCATGAATAAGGGGAGGACTCCGGTAGGTGCTTAATAGGTGATTGCTATTACCATCACCAGCTGATTTATATTGTTTCTTTTTTGGTGAAAATTAAGGGAGGAATGGCATTTTCCTGCTTTTTATATATAGTAGTGTCACATGCATTACAGCAGCTTTAACTCTCACCTTTCTGTGCATAACCTCTTTCAATATAATGGCAGGCTCTTCCTAAAGGCCACAAGTGATATGTAACCAGTTCATTTGTAGGAACAACACTATTGTTAAAACATTGAAAGAGCTACAGCCTTAAACCTCTTTCCAGTCCCTTTGTTGCAGGAGGAATTAATGGGCCAGATTTCCTAGGCACGAGTAGGAATGAGGTTCTTGGGGTACCGCTGAAGTAAGCATTTTCAGAAGCCCCCCACGGAAGGATGGGATGTGGGAAAGGCTTCATTTGTGTGAAGTGACATTCTTCCGGTTCCAAGTTCCCCTGCCCCGTAAGCCTGGAAAAGGTGCAGCCGGGGTCACAGCAGAGCCAGAAGCAAGGCCAATGTCCAGAGTGTCCGCTCTGTCTTGCAGCCGGGTGTGGTTCAGCATTCAGGCCAGATTAAAGTCCATCAGTCCATGTGTGGAGCCCCACATAGCCATGAGCCACATGGGCACAGGGGAGTGCGTCCCCTTGCCTCAGGAGAGCCAGGAACCCGGTACACCAGAGAGAGGAGAGAGAGAACTTCCTTTGTTTGGAAGCTTAAATTGTCAGGTTTCGGCAGCTTGCAGTGGCCATGCCTATTCTGGCCAATGACCTGTTTCCAGGTGGGATTGACGGGCAAACACCTTCCCACGTCACTCAGACCTTTACTGGGCATGTGTCTAAAATGCCGTTGTCCAGTCTCTTCCCTCATCAATCAGTGGGGAACAGACTTGGAGAATGTAAAATGCAGATTTTTTAAAATACATTTGTGTTGTTGCTTTTTTGTTTGTTTTTTAAATATAGTTTTATTGATTTCAGAGAGGAAGGAAGAGGGAGAGAGAGATAGAAAGATCCATGATGAGAGAGAATCATGGATCGGCTGCCTCCTGCAAGTCCCCCACTGGGGATCGAGCCCATAACCCGGGCATGTGCCCTTGACAGGAATCAAACCTGGGACCTTTCAGTTTGCAGGTTGATGCTCTATCCACTGAGCCAAACTGGCTAGGGCGAAATGCAGATTTTTGGCAAAGCTGTGTAAATGGCATGCCTATATTATTTGGTCTCCCCTTTCCTCCTTTCTTGTTAAATAATAACCAGGCTATTACAACGGCATCACCTTCACTTCCCTGGTGCCCTGGCCCCTCTTCAAAACCTCCTAGAGGACACCACAACCAACACTGAAGGGTCATTGTGGGGGTCCAGTGGGGCCTCAGGGGCCAGCTCCACACCTGGCAGACATTCAGGTTGGTGGGCCCAGGGATACACCAGCCATTAAAACCACATTTTGAATATCACACTTGCTGAAAACCACAAGTAGCTGCCAACATCTGACATTTTCTGCCAAGTCCCCTTAAGTTCCATGTGAGAAGAGTAGGGTCTGAATCCCAATAAATGGTTAACAGTATCACCCATTTTTTTCTATAGTGCGCTAAGTGAACCACAGAGTCTGGCTTCCTTCTGCACCTCGAGTAAGACAAGTTTTATACTGAAGGTCATTTTTTTTTTAGAGAGAGAGAGAGAAAGAGAGAGAGAGAGAAACATCAATATGAGAGAGAAACATCAATTTGTTGCCTCCTGCATGCACCCCCACCTGGGCATGTGCCCTGACCAGGAATCAAACTGGCAACCTTTTGGTGCGCGGGATGATGCTTAACCAACTGAGCCACTCCAGCTGGGGCTCAAGGTCTTATTTAAGGTCACTTGAACACCTCAGGTTTCGGGTTTGAAATTTTGTATTAATTAGTGTTTTTAATTGGAAGTAACATACGCCAATTCTGTTCAATTTAGGCATTAAATAATATTTATTGGAAAGATACTAGCTCCCAGGGAGTAAAAAAAAAAAATAAGAAAATGACTCTACGTTTTAAATAACATGCCAGAAAATTTGTATTAAAAATGTGGCATTTTAGCCTGTTCATTTTGAAAGACTTTGTTTATTCCAACCACACCATCATGGCTCAGACTTTATTTTTGAACTAACTTTGAATTGCTTTCAGAGCCTATATTGCATTTTTTGAATATCTGTATTATGCCAAATTTTTGCCCTTTGAAAGTGGATTTGATTTTCTTTGAAAATCATTTGAAATCACATCTAGTGAATGTGGTAACTTATCAAGGTGAATAATGCTGATTTGAGTAATAATTTTTTTTGATGTTTTCTTTGTGACAGAGACTGGGAAGTAGGGGCATGTTATTCTCTCCTTAATATTACCTAATGTTTCCCCTCTCTTTGCCTAGTGAATTGTTAACAGGTTAATGAAAATTGGCTCATAATTGGCTGATAACCACCAGTCGATTGCAGATGGCAAAAAGAGAAAACATACTCCACTGTGAAAGTGAATTTCAGAGTCCAGGCTCAAAGAGTCACAGCAAACTGGCCCAAGGGACTTGGGGAAGGGAGCTATTAAGAATCATTAAGGACTGTAATTCTGCCTAAGAGACCAATTTAACCAGAAGATGGGGAAGTTGTAGAGAATACCATCAACTCCTGAGTGTGTGTTGTATTGACAGAGTTTAGTTCTGACAGAAAAGAGCTTTGGGGTAAAGCAGACCTGAGTTCACATCCCGCCTTCTCCACGTGACTGTCAGCAAATTACGCTCCTCCCCCCCCCCACCCCCGCCCAGTCAGTTGCCCAACACACAAAGTGGGGATTTTCACACCTACCTTGTGGGTTGTTGTGATAATTACTTGTGAATTCTTATTTGAAAAGCCTAGTGCAATGCTTCACTTACCATAAGGAAATAGCAATACTGTTGTCTCACCCTCAGTGCTAGAGGTGATTGTGTGTTAGTTTTCTCTTAAATCCAGGCTGGAGCAAAAGCCGAGAGAGACTGAAGAAATACTGCCCAACAGTCCCGTGTAGTAGCATAAAGGATCTCCAGATAGGAAACCCTATACAAATAAATTCAGGAAGTTTAATATTCTGTGCAGTGTAAAGTCAATACAAATGTGTCAAAGGTATGACAAGTGTGAGGAGGTAAGAAAAGAAATTGCTTCCTGGCTAAAAAGCAATTGCCTCCTTTCCTCTGCTTTGATACCTCCCCCACCCTCTCCCCCGCTTCCAGCAGCTGCACCTGATCACCCTGCTGCCTGCTCCCTTTTCTCTGCCGCCTCCTCATAGACAGGTCCCACTCACAGGCGTCCAGCAGGGGCCACTGAGTTCCCTCACAGTGTTAAACTGACAGTAACTTTTAGAGGCTGATCACAATGTTCGACCTCTGCACACACACAACACACACACACACACACACACACACACACACACACACCCCGACCTTCTGGTGTGTCAATGAACATGCAAACAGAGGTCTTTCATTTTTAAAGTTCTGTTTCCTATAGCAACTAATTTACAAATATTTACTCTTTCTGAGTCTTCAAACAATTTTCTTTACCTGAATTTTTCCTTAGGGTCTTTGTTGGCTAATTTTATCTTATCAGATCATATCATTACTTTTTAGTTAGCCAAAGCTTTAAGGAGGAGCTATCCAGGCCTGATACCTATCCACAGAATTTTACAGGGTATTGTTTAGGAGGTACCTAGCCCCAGGGTGCTGGAAGTTCCCCTCTTCCAACGTGGACTTACAGGCAACTTTGACAAGTACTGCTCCTGGCCCAAATTCTTGGGCGTGGACAGAAGTCTCCCAAAGGCGCTCTGCAGGCCTGAGATGGCCTTCTCCCCTCTGCCTCATAAGTTCTCTGAAGATGGAAGAGAGCTCCAAGGTGCAGCTCTTCTCTTTACACATGTGGTACATGACCCTTTACGGTTCCTAGGCTTCTTCTGAGATGACTACACATCCCCGAACACAATGTGGCACAGCCAGTTGTCTCGCCTGTGTCCCTTTCTCAAAGTTGGGTCTGAATGAGCATAGACATGCTGCTGTGGTGAGTG
>NW_005353324.1:2151121-2161643 GCF_000412655.1 Myotis brandtii | reverse complement strand
CCCCCCCCACCCCCGCCCAGTCAGTTGCCCAACACACAAAGTGGGGATTTTCACACCTACCTTGTGGGTTGTTGTGATAATTACTTGTGAATTCTTATTTGAAAAGCCTAGTGCAATGCTTCACTTACCATAAGGAAATAGCAATACTGTTGTCTCACCCTCAGTGCTAGAGGTGATTGTGTGTTAGTTTTCTCTTAAATCCAGGCTGGAGCAAAAGCCGAGAGAGACTGAAGAAATACTGCCCAACAGTCCCGTGTAGTAGCATAAAGGATCTCCAGATAGGAAACCCTATACAAATAAATTCAGGAAGTTTAATATTCTGTGCAGAAAGAAGTCAATACAAATGTGTCAAAGGTATGACAAGTGTGAGGAGGTAAGAAAAGAAATTGCTTCCTGGCTAAAAAGCAATTGCCTTTCCTCTAGGTGCCCAGCAGGGGCCGCTGAGTTCCCTCACAGTGTTAAACTGACAGTAACTTTTAGAGGCTGATCACAATGTTCGACCTCTGACACACACACACACACACACACACACACACACACACACACACACACACCCCGACCTTCTGGTGTGTCAATGAACATGCAAACAGAGGTCTTTCATTTTTAAAGTTCTGTTTCCTATAGCAACTAATTTACAAATATTTACTCTTTCTGAGTCTTCAAACAATTTTCTTTACCTGAATTTTTCCTTAGGGTCTTTGTTGGCTAATTTTATCTTATCAGATCATATCATTACTTTTTAGTTAGCCAAAGCTTTAAGGAGGAGCTATCCAGGCCTGATACCTATCCACAGAATTTTACAGGGTATTGTTTAGGAGGTACCTAGCCCCAGGGTGCTGGAAGTTCCCCTCTTCCAACGTGGACTTACAGGCAACTTTGACAAGTACTGCTCCTGGCCCAAATTCTTGGGCGTGGACAGAAGTCTCCCAAAGGCGCTCTGCAGGCCTGAGATGGCCTTCTCCCCTCTGCCTCATAAGTTCTCTGAAGATGGAAGAGAGCTCCAAGGTGCAGCTCTTCTCTTTACACATGTGGTACATGACCCTTTACGGTTCCTAGGCTTCTTCTGAGATGACTACACATCCCCGACACAATGTGGCACAGCCAGTTGTCTCGCCTGTGTCCCTTTCTCAAAGTTGGGTCTCAATGAGCATAGACATGCTGCTGTGGTGAGTGTAAGTGAGTGGCAGGGCCCCAACTGCTCAGAAGAAAGTTTCCATTGGGTGTGTCGTTGCTGGTGGGCTCCTTGGGTGTCTGTCCATATCAGCAAATGGGCAGGGGGAGATGAGATAAGGGTGTATGACATTTAATATTGTGTTTCTCAATCCAATACCCATTGATAAGGTCGTCATCAGAAATTCTCCAGACTGTGTCATACAAGTTTCTCTTATCTCTGCATTCAGTGACTTTGCTCATTTTTTTTTCTTGTTAAATATCTCCTTGGTGGGCCCAGGGATACACCTGGGTGTATTAAAATATAATGGTGAGAAAAGGCAAAGAAAGCAGTATAAGTTTCTACCATGGTTTAATGTGAGCTGTGTCATACAAGTTTCTCTTATCTCTGCATTCAGTGCTTTTGCTCATTTTTTTTTTCTTGTTAAATATCTCCTTGGGTATTAAAATGTAATGGTGAGAAAAGGCAAAGAGAGCAGTATAAGTTTCTACCATGGTTTAATGTGACACTTTAATTTAAAATTTGTTTCTTTAGGTTGGTCTGGAGTTTCTGTATCGCCATCTGCTAAACATAGATATGAAGTTCAATTTGTTATCTATTTTATCTTTTAGATCTCTCCCTTCAGAAAACCTTTGAATTCACGTCAAATTTGTGGTTAAAATAAAGGTAATGTAGATATTTAAATGACTTACGTCCAGTGAGTGACTCATGTCCACCAGGCCCACCATTGGATATCAATATTTCAGCGCTATCTTGTTCCTCTGAAAACAGACCTGCACTGTTTTGTGGATGATAAGCAAATTTTGGTTCACATAGCCATTCTGCTGCCTTCTCCCTGCTAACCTCCCAACCCCTGCCTGACAGTGAGGCACCACATCGCAGTAATTACAAAGGGCCTCTAGCTCACCTCAGTCTCCTCTAGCATGACCCAGGCTTCAGATGTCTGAGTATTTCTTTGAGATATCTTTTGTTTATACACTAAGAAATGGTTGAAAATGAAGGCCACTCATTATACAGAGGATGTTTTGCTCTGGATAATTATAGAGCTCAGACAGATTGGAATGTTCATCTGCCATCAGACCTTTACTACTGATCAACTATGATGCATTTTAAGTAGACGAATTTTAAAAACTTGTGTCTATGAACTCATGATAAAGTGATTCCAGGCCTGTTAATACAAAATTGCTCAATTCACTGTCCCATAGGCCTGCTTGAAACTCACATAATCCTTGAGTATAAGGCAGTTTTCTTCTGGAAAAGCTCTATTTGATTTTACTGTGCACCAGCTATTTATTCTCTAAGCAAAAACGAGCCATGCATCCAAGAATCTGTTAAGTACCTTCACATCAGTCCATTCAAATCTGCATGCTCTCAGACATTAACCCATCCCCACAACAGTCTTCATGAAATAGCTCATCAAATGCCTGACGAGAGGATGAAGCCATCTGGTGAAGGGTGAATTGGGATTGTAACCCATACTCATTTGCCTTCTCAACAACAGCAATATCATCTCCCGTACCCCTGTAATTATAATTAGTCATGAAACTTAGAGAGAGAACGATGAAATAAACAGATCTGACTATCAGGGTGGGGTTTTTATAGGTGTGTGGGGTTTTGTTTGCTTGTTTGGTTGGTTTGGTTTTCTTTTTCTTGTTTGTTTGTTTGTTTCTTTGTTTTTGTTGGTGGTGGGTTTTGTTTTTTTAAAAACTGGTAGCACCCAACCAAACTCACCTCTGAGATATGAACAAATTTACCTACGGAAAATCCCTTGGTCATTGACTAATATGCCTCAGCTCATGGTTTTCTAGCTACTGGGCACATGGGATATTCTGGGCTACTATGCTAAAGGCAAAACCCTTCAATGCTAAAGGCAAAAGGGCTCAATAGGAATTCCATGGAACAACCCCTCCTCAGTGCATTTGGTGGACTTCCAGGCATCCTCATGCTTGATTAGAGGTTGTTGGCATGGGGAAGCAGAAGTGGGGCCTCCTATGTGATTAGTTAGGAGAGCATATTTGGCTATCTCTGGTTAGTGAAGAGACAAAAATTAGGGAAACTGGCAGTTTATTGATTAGATCCTGGCTGTTCTGAGCTGATTGCTATAGAGATTATTGTTTAGCTCCATGGACTGATTGCTGCAGAGGTTGTGGGTCAGAGTTCTATTTTTATACATGGCCTACCCATTGTCTCTCAATACACACAACAGAATTACTAAACAGAAACAATGGTATGAGGTCTGGACATCTATAATTTAATAAACTTCTCAGGTTCTCAAATTTGTGAGCCACCCATCTAGAGCTATGGTGACTTCTGGCCAACTGTTCTAACACATTCCCAAAGGTGTCAGGTAGTTTTTACACCAACTCTGACCCCCACACACCATTCGAAACAAGAACTTCACAGTCAGAAGGGGCTTTTTGGCAGCTTCCTGCCATTTACACATACTGTACATCTTTAGCTGTATTGTGCGTGGTGGGTATGATGTCTGAATTCTAGGGTTGTTGGGCATTTTATTTTGGGGTGGGACAGGAGAGAGAAATTGGAATAAAGACATAAGGACACCTTTCAACGGATCTCATCTAAGGAGTAAGTATGGTGTTCTTTACCAGATAATTACATCAGAATCTCCTAGATAGCTTCCACAATCAGATGAAGGCTCCAGAGAGATAGTCCATGTGGAAGGATGTGTACTTTGAAAAAACTATCCGAACCCAGCCGGCGTGGTACAGTGGTTGAGCATTGACCTGTGAATCAGGAGGTCACAGTTCGATTCCTGGTCAGGGCATATGCCGAGGTTGCGGGCTTGATCCTCGGTATGGGGTATGCAAGAGGCAGCTGATCAATGATTCTCTCTCATCACTGATGTTTCTCTCTCTCTCCCTCTCCCTTCCTCTCTGAAATCAATAAAAATATATCTACACAAAAAAGAAAAGACTACCCGATGATTCTGACATTCCTCTACACCCCTTTGTTGGAACCACTGATGTAAAGAATGTAATGATTCAGGGGCTGCAAACTCCAACTCCTACATGGGCCATGAGGGTCACATAAGTTAGTAGGATGGCTGGGTACCTTACGTTGTCTTCCTTTGATACAAACCCAACTGGTTTGCTTATTACACATATGGATATTTTTTCGACGTGCACAAGTAAACATGGTGTGTCATTTATCTTGAGGGGTAAAACAATTCTCAGCCTGCCTTTTAATTTCCAATTTTCAAGATATGATATTCTGTTACAAACAAGAAAAACATCAGCTTGAGCATGATGATAGTGGTAAATGAAACTCAATGACAGGAAAAGAGCTGTGAATGATGGATAGACGGAGGTTGGGGGGGGTGGACAACTGCTACTCAGTTCTAGACAATTAGAGTTTATGGGAAATACAGACCATTGTTGTCTTGTCTGATTTTTATCTTATTCTGTCTTTTCAAGAAAGCTAGAAGAGTTTTTTAATGAAATCACCTCATCTTTAAACATTGGATCAGTTATTTTTTAAAACTATAAAGGCTAAACAAACCCTGAAAGCCACCAACTTTGCCACCTCTGCATTACAGCATCACTTGTAAACAAGGTGTTAGCATTAGGTCCACTTTTTGCTGAAGGCACCAAAAGGTTTCCCAAAGAAACACACACCAAGAGAAGGGCCACATCAACCCCAACCAACCCCTGCCTCCCATCTCCATCTGTGGTTTATCATTTCCATGGTAGATTCAACATGTCATCACAACCAGACTGACTCAGAGCAGCCTTTCCATGATGAGCTCAATCTCTCTCTGTACCCTTTGTTCTCTTTAATTCTTAAAACCCAGTGGTTAGGTAGTCTACATATGGAAAGTGCAGCAGTGGGAAGTGACTGGTAGGTAAATTGTTTATCTCCCACTGAGTTCGCCAAGATGTGTATATCTTTAAAATAGATGGAGAGCCCTGGTCAGGGTGGCTCGGTTGGTTGAGCATCTCCGTGTGAACCAAAAGATCATCAGGGCACATATCCAGGTTGTGGGTTTGCTTACTTCCCCAGTCAGGGTGCATGTGGGAAGCAATAGATCCATGTTTCTCTCTCACATTGATGTTTTCTCTCTCTCCCTCCCTCTGCCTTCCTCTCTCTCTCTAAAATCAATAAAAACATATTTTTTAAAATGTCAACCTTCCCTTTAAAAAAATAAAATGGATGGAGAATTAGCAGCTTCCAATTCTTCTCTGGGTTAAAGAAAAAAAAAGGAGTGGGGGTGTTACATTTCCAAAAGCTTTCGGTTTTATTTGGAATCAATGGACTCACATTTGGGTTGAGATTGAAGGGTTGTTTATTTGCAGAGTCAGAAAGGAAGGACGGAGAATGTTTAGGTGTTTTCATGAAATTTTTCTATAAGAGATGCTGAAATTAATTGCCAATGATTTCTAGTATCTTCAGAACTAATCAGAGTCATGCAAAAGTTGGCTGGAAGAAGTAGAGGTGGGTGGCTTCATGAGACTAATCGTTTCTGGTGGAATGCTTGATTAAAATTAATATTTTGGGTAAACCAGTTGATTCAATTAAGCAATACTTTGACAGGTAATATTTTTTAAAAAAAATCACTAAAGTCAATCTGAATAACGGTATCAATTAATTCAGATTCCAAAATAGTGAAATATAAATTGGAATCTGTCTCCACCAACCTTCATGGAAATGTTTGGAAAAATGTTCCTCAGTAGCGCCTTCTCACTTTTTTCTCATCTATTTTTATAACCCAGGGATGTAAATTGCATGACACAACCCAAGGCTGGACCTCTAGCTCCAAGATTAGTGAAGCCAGCAGTCACGTGAGCTACAATTCTGAAATGAAGTGATGCATAACAAAAGGCTGATTACCTGACCGAGGTGATAAGTTGTATTATCCAAAATTTTAACTGGTTTAATATGCTTCACACAGGAGTTATGTGGGTTGAAAAATGACATGTAATAAATTCCTTATTTTAAAAATAAAAATGGGACATAAAATCTTTACTGGAAGTAAATGAGTTTATTCTCATGTTCACTAAAAAAATATGGAATAAATATCTGTATATAAGAAGTGCTTTGGTGGGCTTATCAATGTTTAATTGGACATATTTCACAGGGCCAATAATGATGCAGGCTTCCAAAACTCGTGCCTGTTCACGACTAAGCATTGGAAATGGTGAGACAGTGAAGAATAGGATGTGGTGAGTTTTAGAATTAAATGTGTTTATAATCATTGATTTACCAATCAAAGGCTTAACATTTAATAGGTCTAACAATAAAAAGTCTCTTTGTAAGAACTTTTAGAAACTCTGAGGGGAAGATGCTAATGGAACTGTAGAGGAGAGATCGAATAGATTAGAATAAAGTGACCCTCAAAGACAGTTAAGTTGGACTGAGGACACTAAACAACAATTGGATCTGAGAAGAACCACTGGGTGCAGTGGGTCTCGTCAGAGAGAGAACCAGATATGAATAACCAACAAGCTGCAATCAACACGGGAGAGCAAACACTGAGGTGACTTGGAGAATGTTCTCCCATCATCTGAACTTCGAGTTTCAAAATCTGATACAAATATGTTTGTCTGATTCAAAAGAACATCCTATTGGCTTTGCTTTTTCAATGATCATCAAGTCCCAAAGGCAGATTTTGAAGGAATTTGCTGAAACCTGTCATTAGCTCTTGGCTCTGTGGTGCTTTTTCAGCAGTTGTCATTGGCTTCCTTGGGAGTTGTAATTGAGAAAAGCAAGGTTATTTGAGTGTACAGTGAAATCTACACTAATAAAAGAGAAACATGGTAATTGGCGTACGACCGCTACCTTTCCCATTGGCTAATCAGCATATCCTTATGCAAATTAACTGTCAGCCAAGATGGCGGCCGGCAGCCAGGCAGCTGGAAGCGAACATGAGGCTTGCTTCAGTGACTGCAGACTCCAACGTTCCCCGCCTCACTTGCCGGCCTCTGAGTTGCAACTCTAAGCAACTATGTACTATGTTGCAAATAAGAAGCTAAACAAAACCCCAGAAACCAGCTTTCAGCCTGCCGGGATCTCAGAGCTGAAGTTATACATTGTTTCAATTATAGAACGGCAAACAAACCAGATACGAAGCCTCAGAGCTAGAGCCAGAGCTAAAGCTGGCCCAGAATAAAATAAAAAAAAGAGAAAAAAAAGGAGCGGTTGGGAGCTTCAGTCAACAACCGCCAGCCTGAAAGCAGCCCTCAGCCCCTCACCCAGACTGGCCAGGCACCCCAGTGGGGACCCCCACCCTGAAGGGGGTGTGACCAGCGGCAAACAGCAATCATCCCCTCATCCAGGCTGGCCAGGCACCCCAGTGGGGACCCCCACCCTGAAGGGGGTGTGACCAGCTGCAAACAGCCATCATCCCCTCATCCAGGCTGGCCAGGCACCCCAGTGGGGACCCCCACCCTGAAGGGGGTGTGACCAGCTGCAAACAGCCATCATCCCCTCATCCAGGCTGGCCAGGCACCCCAGTGGGGACCCCCACCCTGAAGGGTGTGTGACCAGCTGCAAACAGCCATCATCCCCTCATCCAGGCTGGCCAGGCACCCCAGTGGGGACCCCCACCCTGAAGGGTGTGTGACCAGCTGCAAACAGCCATCATCCCCTCATCCAGGCTGGCCAGGCACCCCAGTGGGGACCCCCACCCTGAAGGGTGTGTGACCAGCTGCAAACAGCCATCATCCCCTCATCCAGGCTGGCCAGGCACCCCAGTGGGGACCCCCACCCTGAAGGGTGTGTGACCAGCTGCAAACAGCCATCATCCCCTCATCCAGGCTGGCCAGGCACCCCAGTGGGGACCCCCACCCTGAAGGGTGTGTGACCAGCTGCAAACAGCCATCATCCCCTCATCCAGGCTGGCCAGGCACCCCAGTGGGGACCCCCACCCTGAAGGGGGTGTGACCAGCTGCAAACAGCCATCATCCCCTCATCCAGGCTGGCCAGGCACCCCCCAACTCCCCAATCGGCCCTGCTCTGAGCCCAACCAGGGGCTGCACCTAGGGATTGGGCCTGCCCTCTGCCACCCGGGAGCAGGCCTAAGCCAGCAGGTCGTTATCTCCCGAGGGGTCCCACACTGCGAGAGGGCACAGGCCAGGCTGAGGGACCCCCCTCTCCCCCCCGAGTGCACAAATTTTTGTGCACCGGGCCTCTAGTTATATATATAACCTTGTATATGAACAGCTACCAAGTTCAGCCAGAGTGGAGTGTGTTACATCAGGGAGAGCTAACGCAAGCATATCCATTTGAAAGAGTGCAAGATTATTGGCTCACCTGGGGGAATCCATGAATTACCTCACTGTGGTCTGGACTGTGGTCCCAACTCTCCTCTCCTTTTATTGATCTCCTTCCATTTCAATTTTACTGGATTCCAAAGCTTTAGACCCCATTTCCTGTGTGGCTTCTCCTCAATTATGGGTGACAGTTTTGCCTGAGTTCCCCCCCATCTCTAGCAAGCTCTTGGATTTATTAACCCAATGGCCTACTTCCTGCTTCCCGAAACAGATTCTGTTGCAGGTGGATGGGGGAAAGGAGAGAGATGGGGAGAAAAATACTTTGAACACAATTCTCTTTTAGTGTCTCTAGGGAGCTCTATGGAACAACAGATTTGGGTATTTGTGAGACTAGGATATTAGCTGTTTTTTACTGATTTTTTTAAATTTAAACTTTAAATTTTTCTTTATTTAATTACCCCCTCCCCCTTATCAAGTTGTATTAATTGCCTGCAAAGATGGAATGGGAGGGAAGAGAACATACCAGTAAGTTCTATCAGGTAGTTTCCCATGTCTCTGGGCTTGGGCAGGAGTGAAGTACAGACCCCTAAAACGACAGGGTCCTAAGGTATCTCTGACCAAAAGTCATGGACGTTTGCCTGCCATCGGCAGGGAAGCTTGCTAGATGAAGGTACTGCAGCTCACCTGGAGTCCTAGATTACAGCACAGCCACCTTGACCCCCAGCAGACCAAGACATCAGGTCAAATCAACACAGAACTATTGGACATAAAACAAACCTTTGAAACATTAGCAAAACATTAGAATTAAAAAAATAGAGAGATAGTTATGATGCTTTAATTCAATTACAGGCTGCCCCATGTGTTACTGCAAGCATGTTCTAAATACCTCTCTGTTTACTCTTTTGAATTTCTGAGACCCCATAAAAATAAAAATAAACTACAAAAGCCTGATCCACTGTGAAGGCTTCTTTTTTTAATTTTTGTTACTCTTTCAGATAGGAAATAACATTCAAGACAAATCTGTTATCTTTCATTTTCCTGTAGTTTCCAGCTGCTTGATAGCTGTGTTACTTTTTATGGAGGTCTGCAATGTTTTCGGTAGACTAAACTAATTTTTCATCCTTAAGTAGAGCCATTAATAATAATAAAACTCTGTACTTAGATGTTGTTCAGGAATTTTAAAATGGATTCAAGAACCTGTGCTTCGGTTCTTTGCTCTTGGCTGTACAGATGGGAACAGTTACTCCCTCTAGCCATGGGGAGGAGCAAATTTTCCTTCACTCCCCAAACACTTCTCATTCAAATTAAGTTTAAATGGCAGGTTCTGCTGGCTGCTAGAGCTCCCAGGCCACTTTTCCATGGAGATGAGGCAATATAAGAAGTAGGAATAAGTTTTTTTTGGATCCAGAAAATGGCGACCAGCAGGAAGGTAGGGAGGGAGAGAGTGTGAGAGTGCAAGGAAGTGATAGAGGAGTGTGTGGACGTGTGTGGTGTGTGTGTATGAGCTAGGGACAGCTAGATTCTGCAGGTCTTCTAAGGGGCTGCTAAACCGGGCAGTCTTAGGCGGCGGAGTCCAGCTCCCGGCGCGGACACTCCTAGGCGGCCAGCCCAGGCACAGCGACCACGCCATCTTGGGAAACAGAGCTGCTTGAGACTAGGATCCTGGCCTCAGCACCACCCAGTCTGATCTCAGACGCATACCAGGACCCTGCAGCCACTGGGGACAGAGACCTGCGACCACAGCTACAGACCTGCGGACACCAAAAGTTCAGAAATCCCTGCGGCAGATCCGTGAGTAACAGAGCCCATCCCCCCTTCCCGCAGGCTCGCGGGCAGCGCCAGAGTAACTAACTGATAGACCCACCCCTTGCCGGGGCCTCAGCGCTGCGGGAACTTTGGCCTGGAAGTGCGCTAGCACCTTGGAACTGATCCTGCGCGCTGGGAGCAAGCGCGCGCGCCTCACGGCACCAGGAACTGATCCTGCGCGCTGCAAGCTTCCGAGCCCTGGGCTGGAAGCAAACGCGCGAACGGGAATTTGTCCGCCTAACACAGGCCCAGGGACCCCGTTTCTCAGGGCAGGAGGCAGCACCAAGCACCAGTGACTTGACTGTGTTTCTTATCA
>NW_005353324.1:2120891-2144519 GCF_000412655.1 Myotis brandtii | reverse complement strand
TGCATATAAGCATAACCAATGGACACAGACACTGGGGGGTAGGGGAGGCCAGGGAATTGTCAAGGGCGGGGGAAAAAAAGGAGAAACATGTAATACTCTTTGTAATAATTTAAGCAATAAAAAAAAAATTTAAAAAAAGAAGTAGGAATAATACAAAAAGCAAACTACCTCTGTGTGTCCATTTATTCAATATCAAGGATTAGCCCCAGTTAAATGATCATGAATTTGAGGTCCTGCCAATTGCTTCCTTCTACTCATCTCTTTGTCTCTCCTAGGAACCTTCTCCTAGGTGATGTTCTTATGCCATTGCTCCATGCTGAGGATCTTGCCAAGACCTGCTCCCTCGGCAAGATCTCCATGTGTCCAGCATAGTTTTCCTTCCATACTTTGGGGGAGGGGGGATTATTCCAGAAAGAAAGCTATCTCGTTATCTGATACAGTGATTACTTATAAGACATTGATGCCTGAAGTCTCCCAAGAGGAGTCCAGTTTTAACAAAGGCATCCTTTCTCTACAGGAGTTTAAGGCCAGTTGAGGAAGTAGTCTTCTCAGAACAGCAGAGGGACCCTTTATGACACCTTCCAATAACCCTATGCAATTGAAAGTGTATTCTGCCCAGACAGTGTGTCTCGGCAGTTGAGCGTCAACCCAGAAACCAAGAAGTTGTCAGTTTGATTCCTACTCAGGACACATGCCTGGGTTGTGGGCTTGATCCCCAGTAGAGGGTATATAGGAGGCAGCCGATCAATGATGTTTCTCTCTCATTGATGTTTCTATCCTTCTCCCTTCTCTCTCTCTGAAAATCAATAAAAACATATTTTAAGAAAAGAAAGTCTATTCCACCCCCACCCATCCTTTAGTGGGTGCCCTTTCATCTACAGTGGACATAAGGCCTCTCTTGTGTATCCCAGGCAACCCTCGAGGCTTCACTGACCCTCTCTACCAACAACCCCTGGGACCATTGCTCCCGTATGGAGGTGACTGGGTTGCACAGTCTTTACCTCCCACACTCGCTCCCATATTCAGAGCTCCCACTTCATGTCAGGATCTTGTAAGACACTGGGAATGGAATGTGAATAAAAATAGTTTCTCTTCCCCAAAAATTCACTATCTAGTGAATGAGGTAAGTGTGAAAACAAATCATTATCGCAGTGCACCAGGTTTCATAACAGGGCGTGGACAAAAGCTTAAGCTGCCTGAAGAGGTCAGGAAGGTTTTCCCTCAAGATTTTCATTGCCTGAGTCATCAATATCAGTTTTGTTTTGTCAGTATTGTCTGCCTAAATAGATTATAAGCAATTGTTTTGTCCCTCACAGTCCCTAGCACACACTTCACATGTACTAGGCACTCATTAAATGTTTGCCGACCTATCAAATAACCATAACTAAACTTATCTTTGACCAACTTTTCATTAACCACCTCTTGAGAATTTAAGTACAGCTAATGGAGAGCATCGCCCAAGGGGCAGAGTCTAGCTATGACTCCCAACCCAGACCTGGCTCATTTAGTGCTTCAGTTCTGATAACTCCCCATGCTGTCTCTAATTCCCCACCCACACCACCCACCACACACCCAGAAAATATACCTCCGTGCTGAAATGCTGAACAATCTGAAAATGAAGAAATTGCATCTGGAGACTAAATACACAAAACAGGCTCTCATCAGCTCATCGTCCCCCACCCCAGCAATTCCTCCAGGGGGTGGCTCTCCAGCGTTTGTCATAAACAGAGTGGAGGTCATTAAGGCCTGGCGAAACCTAACAACAGATCTAATTATAGGTTTGAAATCACAGAGCCGAACAGTAACGACAGGGCGTGCTGTGTTTAGTTACTTCTGAACATACTTTATTGCTTTGCTGGGTAAATTATTCCCCATACTTAAAAAGAAGTGATTTGTTGCATGGTCTCCATAGAGGCAGTCAGTAGGATAGTATCCTCAGGCAGAAATAAAGAGTTTTCTAAGTTTTCTAAATGAATTCTTTAACACAGTTGAATGGGAAAGTGCAACCTTTACTAGCAGGCAAAACAAAACTTAAGGTCACCTGGGAAGAGAATTTGACAATTTACATTTATAGTAGTCCCCCTCTATCCACAGGGAATTTGTTCCAAGACCTCCAGTGGCAGCCTGAAATTGTAGGTAGTACCAAATGCTATATATACCGTGTTTCCTATAAATACTGTACAAACCTGTCAGTTTAAAAAAGGTATTTGATGGCTTCTTTTTGGCATATTTGAATTGCCAGCATCACTACTCTTGCACTTGGGGGCCATTATTAAGTAAAATAAGGGTTACTTGAACACAGCACTGTGATACCAAGACAGTGGATCTAATAACCCAGATGACTGCTAAGTGACTACTGGGCAGGGAGCATGCATAGTATGGAGATGCTGTCAGAGCGATGATTCCTTTGGGGTACACTGTCAACTTTATTAAATTAAATCTTTTTCATCTACCTCTACGCTGTACTATTAGTTCCCAGTCTTTTTGTACTTTTGGTCTTAGTTTTATTCATATAAAGTTCTACAAAATTCTGTTTGTTTCTAATTATTGAGATTTCAAAAATTGCATGATTGTTTAATTTAATTTAATAATCACTCTAATAGTATTGTCCCACCAGCATTGTTTAGGAGAGACATTAACCATGGTACCTAAATTCTTTATTACTCTTCGTCTAGGGCAGTGGTCGGCAAACTGCGGCCCCTTGAGTGTGGCTCTTCCACAAAATACCACGTGCGGGCTCGCACGTACAGTGCGATTGAAACTTCGTGGCCACACTCAAGGGGCCAAAGAGCTGCGTGTGGCTCGCGAGCCGCAGTTTGCCGACCACTGGTCTAGGGGGAACACTACAGAGATGGCATGTGAGGGGCAGTTTGACCACAAAGCAGAGCCAGTCCTTTGAAAAGTTTCCCTTATAAATTCTGATTTGGAGTGCTTCTTTGAAAAGCTGTTTGATTGTGTGTGTGTGTGCGCGTGCGCTTTTTTTTCCTTGCCTAAATAGATTATAAGCAATTGTTTTGTCCCTCACAGTCCCTAGCACACACTTCACATGTACTAGGCACTCATTAAATGTTTGCCGACCTATCAAATAACCATAACTAAACTTATCTTTGACCAACTTTTCATTAACCACCTCTTGAGAATTTAAGTACAGCTAATGGAGAGCATCGCCCAAGGGGCAGAGTCTAGCTATGACTCCCAACCCAGACCTGGCTCATTTAGTGCTTCAGTTCTGATAACTCCCCATGCTGTCTCTAATTCCCCACCCACACCACCCACCACACACCCAGAAAATATACCTCCGTGCTGAAATGCTGAACAATCTGAAAATGAAGAAATTGCATCTGGAGACTAAATACACAAAACAGGCTCTCATCAGCTCATCGTCCCCCACCCCAGCAATTCCTCCAGGGGGTGGCTCTCCAGCGTTTGTCATAAACAGAGTGGAGGTCATTAAGGCCTGGCGAAACCTAACAACAGATCTAATTATAGGTTTGAAATCACAGAGCCGAACAGTAACGACAGGGCGTGCTGTGTTTAGTTACTTCTGAACATACTTTATTGCTTTGCTGGGTAAATTATTCCCCATACTTAAAAAGAAGTGATTTGTTGCATGGTCTCCATAGAGGCAGTCAGTAGGATAGTATCCTCAGGCAGAAATAAAGAGTTTTCTAAGTTTTCTAAATGAATTCTTTAACACAGTTGAATGGGAAAGTGCAACCTTTACTAGCAGGCAAAACAAAACTTAAGGTCACCTGGGAAGAGAATTTGACAATTTACATTTATAGTAGTCCCCCTCTATCCACAGGGAATTTGTTCCAAGACCTCCAGTGGCAGCCTGAAATTGTAGGTAGTACCAAATGCTATATATACCGTGTTTCCTATAAATACTGTACAAACCTGTCAGTTTAAAAAAGGTATTTGATGGCTTCTTTTTGGCATATTTGAATTGCCAGCATCACTACTCTTGCACTTGGGGGCCATTATTAAGTAAAATAAGGGTTACTTGAACACAGCACTGTGATACCAAGACAGTGGATCTAATAACCCAGATGACTGCTAAGTGACTACTGGGCAGGGAGCATGCATAGTATGGAGATGCTGTCAGAGCGATGATTCCTTTGGGGTACACTGTCAACTTTATTAAATTAAATCTTTTTCATCTACCTCTACGCTGTACTATTAGTTCCCAGTCTTTTTGTACTTTTGGTCTTAGTTTTATTCATATAAAGTTCTACAAAATTCTGTTTGTTTCTAATTATTGAGATTTCAAAAATTGCATGATTGTTTAATTTAATTTAATAATCACTCTAATAGTATTGTCCCACCAGCATTGTTTAGGAGAGACATTAACCATGGTACCTAAATTCTTTATTACTCTTCGTCTAGGGCAGTGGTCGGCAAACTGCGGCCCCTTGAGTGTGGCTCTTCCACAAAATACCACGTGCGGGCTCGCACGTACAGTGCGATTGAAACTTCGTGGCCACACTCAAGGGGCCAAAGAGCTGCGTGTGGCTCGCGAGCCGCAGTTTGCCGACCACTGGTCTAGGGGGAACACTACAGAGATGGCATGTGAGGGGCAGTTTGACCACAAAGCAGAGCCAGTCCTTTGAAAAGTTTCCCTTATAAATTCTGATTTGGAGTGCTTCTTTGAAAAGCTGTTTGATTGTGTGTGTGTGTGCGCGTGCGCATTTTTTTCCTCTATCCCTGCATTTTACTCTCCATGGCATTTTCTCCAACTTGACACTCACGTATGTATGCCTCCATGCCTCTGTTTTAGCTTTGGTAGGCTTGACAGCCCATCTCTTTGAGAGGCGTTCTTAAAACACCTAAACAAATGTTTAAGCCCCACAGTCTATCTCAGATCAGACAACCCAAACACAGCCTCTAAATTTGTGGAAATCCAACCCCTCATTTTCATGGGATATAAACACAAATTTATTTTATTCATACATTTTATTTAATATACAGTCATAAGTTAGATTTGTTTGCGATTTTCTTTCTTGTCATTGATGGGCTTTGTTATTAGATATGACATTTCTTAATATAGAATGTGCACAATACTCTCATTTTCGGAACTCTGCAGCAATTCCTACAGTGTGGCTGATGTTGAGTCATTGGAAGTTTAAAATGACACTTATGAAAAATCGCCTAAATGTTGTATTTGACACCTGCTCCAATTCTTTTCTGTAAATTCATTCAATTTCTCCAATGTCTGCTCAATGCCAGGAACTGTATCATGTATATTTGGGTTTCTATTTATTCTTGATTCCATTTGGAGCAATTATTTTGTTCCAGAGACTGCTCAGTTTCATTGAGATATTCCAATTAGTTGAAGCTGTGCATAATCTTTTATAATTTTTTAATCTTCTTTAATTTCAATTTTATAATTCTCTTTTCTTTTTTATTAAACTTGTCATATTTGTGTGCTCTATTGCTTGTATTTAAAGAATTTGTCCCAAATATATCAATTCTGCTTCCCATCCTACATTATAATGTATATTAGCTTCTGATCTCATTATTTAATTTTCTAGTATCTTTAGACTTTTTTCTACTTTGTTAATTAATCAATATTAACTCTTTTCTTAAATGATAATATGTAACAATGAATTTATCTTTAATAACTGCTCTGCATACATTCCCATACATTTTGTATACAATTTTCTATGTTTTGATTCTATAAAAAGTCTATAGTTGTGGTTTTTATTATATTTTTGTTACAAACTTAACATATATTCATTTATTTTACATTCTCAAACAAAACACACATTTAAACAAGCAAATGTTTTTATATACAGAGCCTGTGTTTTTTCTGGCTTTGAATATTAACAATTATAATAATTTCAAATATTTTTAAATGTGTCTGATTAAAATTAAGATACAGACATTTATTGATGTAATACCCTCAAGCTAAATTTCATTTTAAGGAATCCTATCCTTTTGCCCTGATTATTTTGTCTAATTGGGGTTCAGAACATACTACCTCAAATGATGGCACCTTGGCATATTGATTATCTTAAGCTGAAGGAGTTCAAAAAAACAACAGAAGCAGTAATATTACTCTGACCTTCACAACCCCCCACCCCTACGCACACACATCCCCTGAGTCGGTCATGAAACTGCATGAGTGAGGCGCCCTCAATATAGCATGAAGAAAGGGGCATTCCATCTCCGAAGACAAAGGAAAGCCTAGAAGAATCCAAACAAACAGGCCTTCTTAGATCTCCCCCAGTTACTAGACTTGCTTAACACTCTTTGACCTTCACCACATTTCTCCACAACTGTTCACTCCTCATCAGATCTAGCATAAAAATACTTAAGTTTAACTGTCTCTTTGGGTCTTTATTTCCTAAGGAAGGCTCCTGTGTCACGTAAAATGTCCATTAAATTGCTCTGAATGCTTTTGTCCTGTTAGTCTGTGTCAATTTAATTTTCAGACCCAGCCAGGGAGCCTAAGAGGTCAAGTATGATGTTTTTCTTCCCTACATTATGAAGGCAAGAAGTGAAGCTTTTTTCATCTCTTTTATTCTCCAAGATTTGCACAGTTACAAGCACATACATTTAAATAAATTTTACTTAAACACAAGAAAAGCAGCCCTGGTTGGGTGGCTCAGTTGATTGGAGCATAGTACCATACACTGAAAAGTTGTGAGTTTAATTCCCAGTCAGGGAACCTCTTTCTTTCTTTCTCTCTTCCTTCCTTTCTTTCTTTCTTTCTTTCTTTCTTTCTTTCTCTCTCTCTCTCTCTCTCTCTCTCTCTCTCTCTCTCTCTCTCTCTCTCTCTCTCTCTCTCTCTCTCTCTCTCTCTCTCTCTCTCTCTCTTTCTCTCTTCCTCTCTCTCTAACAATCAGTAAAAAAAAAAAATACATATATATCCTTTCATGAGGATTAAAAAAAATTAAAACACAAAAAAGCATTCAATAGACAATACAGTCATCAACTTCAGGAACCCAAGCCACCTTTGGAAATCTCTGTGTATATAGTCAGAATAGTTGCTGTTACAAGTAATAGAAACACAAATTAGTCTGAGAAACTCAGGGAGGTTTGGGATAGGATCTGCAGGTTAAACAGGTCACAGGAAAACATACCAGGATCCCCAATGATGTTATCAGGACGCTGTCACCCTTGTTCCATCTTCTGAATCTGCTTCCCTGTGTGTTGGCTTTGTTCTTCCAAGTGCTCCCTCCCTGTGCTGGGAAAAATGTCAATGGCAACTCTAAGTATACGTGACCTACCAGCTAGGAGAGAAGTAAAAGCTTATCTCCCAAGTAAAGCCATTTCTGACTCAATTTCTGAGGTTGCGAGGGGAGATATTCCTAGATTCCAGGCCCAGGTCATGTTCATACACCTATGAGCAAGGTAAAGTCAGGGCAGCCACCCTCCACCATCACCTGGGTTAGTGTCCAGCAGCTCGGAGTGTCTGTTAAAGAAGAAAAGGGAATGAATACTAGGGCCAGCAAAAGGTAAGACATGTTCACAAAATCATTTTTTATAGCTTTGAATGTCCTATAATTCCAATTGTGCCATGTTGCCTGATGTTGTTTCCCAGCTCTAAGCTCCCTAAATTCTCTTTTTCTTTAGTTACAGGCTTCACCTGGATTTCAGTTCAATCCTACAGCTTCTCTTTTTCTCTTTATATTGGGACGGGGGGGGCGGGGAATCACATTCAACTCCAGTTTGGAAAAAAAATCAGAAGAAAAGACGGATCTGAATGCTGCCTGATAGTCCATTTTTAATCAGAGGAGACGATTTTCCCCTCTCAAAGGAGCGCTCTTCACATCAGGTATTTGGCTTTGAGGTGCTTGCTGATTAATTACTTGCATTTACATAACATTAATCTCCTTTCTCATAATTTAGCTGGCTTCCAGCCGTTCCCTGCCCACCTCATGTCAGCCTAGCAGAACACCCTCGCTCTTCAAAGGGCCAGGACTACTTTTCCAATGCAAAAATTCTGAAAACATACTTAAACAAAGCAGGATCAAGGTTTTAAGCAAAACTGTAAGTGTGTGTGTGTGTGTGTGTGTGTGTGTGTGTTTTTCTATGTATAATAGGAAGATGCCTGAAAAATGCTTAAGCTATACAATTTGGTTTGAGTTGCAAACATAGAAAATGTATTTCCTTCTGCTTGGAACAATGCCCCCACCACCCGGCCCCCAGAGTCCTATTCATTCATCAAAACTCAGCCCCATAACACTTCTTTTTAAAGAACTCCCAGGCCTCCTGGTTGTTAGACATATTTCACTACCATTCCACTTCACCAGGTGAAACCACTATTTAGCATTACATTCATTCATTCATTCATTCATTCAACAGACACTCATTGAGCTCTTCCAATGCTAATCCCTGTGAAAGTGCTGAAGATACCATTGTGATTTGAAAAAAGTCCCTGCTCCCTTGGATCCTACGGTGCAGAGGTGTGTGCAAGGTACAGTGATGGCACACAGAAAGGAATTCTGTGAGGAGATATTTGTGCTGGATCTTGAGGAATAAGCACAAGTTCACCACAAAAGCAAGGAAGGGCATTGGCAGTCTGTCCTTAGATAGGACAAGGGGGACCCTGCTTGGGGCTCCATGCTTTTAGGGTCCCACTGTGGCCTTTCTCCATCTCTGCACCACCCATGCCCCCCACTGTCTAGACCAAGTTCTAAGCACCCATCGCATTGGACACTGGCCTCACCACTCACCTCTGCTTGCCTCCTGGCAGTGCTCTCCAGTCTCCCCTACCACGCAGTCCTTTCACTTCCGTGCACATCATCTAATTTCTCTCAGTTCTGCACCTTGCACATGTGGTTCCCTCTACCTGGTCCTCTCTTCCTTCTACCTGCCTCTTTGAATGGCTACCTCTCACTCCCACCTCCAGTCTCATCTTAATGCTCAAGGAGTCTACCCTTGGCCCTCAGCTCTGGGTAGCTGCCCTTCATCTGCTCCTAGAGTTTATGTTTTCCCCACTGTAGCATTTTATTATATAATATTGTAAATATCTGCTTACTTACCTATAGCTTCCACTAGACTGAAAGCTCTGAGATGGTAAGAAGCTATGTCTTCAGAGCCTCACTCATGTCTTCCATAGATGTTTGTCCATTTCTTGAAGGAATGATTGAGTTATTGAATGAAATGAATGAATACAGTCCAGGTTGGCAGGTAGGCATATGGCGGGCCCTAATGTTTATGTTTATTGCCTTAGGTGAAAGCTGAGCCAGGATCCTATGGCAGGGAAAGCTACATTTCAGACAAAAGTAGGGAGGAGATGAATTAGGCACAAGTCTGTAAAAACTGAGGGGCTACTCTATTAACCTGGGCCACCATGGACAGGAATGCAGAAATGTGCTAAGCACTCTGCTAAGGGTAAGAATGTTTTTATTAATCCAGCTGTATATTTGAAGTTTCTCATCCTGGGGAAAAAGGCATACCCACACTTATTCAGTATCTACTATTTGATAAGCACTATGTCAACCACTTGTATGCATGGTCTCATTAAATCCTCACAATTCCACAGAGGCATATATTGATATCTCCATTTTTACCCAGGTGGACACTGAAGCCTGGAGAGATTAAACAATTTGCCTGAGTTCACACCGCCAGTGGATTTTGGATCTAGGATTCAAGTGTAAGTCTGCCTCTTACTACTATATCATGCTTCTTCCAGAGGTGGGGCAGTCATCTTAATGGCACCATATGACTTTCAACACTTGGGGGCCCAATGCCAAATTCCAAGACGGAGATGATGGGGGTCTAAACTGAAGTGCTATAGGTAGGTGGCGGGGGGGGGGGGGAAAGAGCAGATAGATTTAAGAGCTAACTATGAGATAGGAACTGGATTGACGATCCTAGTACAATGTTCATTATTTACTCATTCATTCGAATATTCACTCCACTTCATTATGTGCCAGAGAACATAAATGGAAGATAAATATGACTAAGACTTGATCTCTGCGTTCAGTGAACTCAGATTCTAAAAGAAGCAACACATAAGAACAAATGTTGCTGCTGTGTCACTGTGTCCTTTTGACTCTAAATTTTGTAATATCTCTATCCATTTCTCCTTTTCTACTTCACTGACATGTGGTTCACAAACCTCACCATTTCTCACCTGTTGCTGTAGCAGTGTCATACCTGGGCTTCCTGTCTTACAAGTAGCACTAACCAGAGTTTAATGCCATTTCGTGATTTTTCTGCCAGGAACTTCTTTCTCACTTCATTGGCAACACAAGTACATACTTATTACCTTTAAAGTTTATCAATGAACATTAAAATATAAATAATAATTTATTCAACATCCATTTTCTGAATACCTACTACATGCCAAGCTCTTGAGCAGGCACGAAGTATACCACTGTGAGTACAATAAACATGGCAGGTTTGAGATTACAGACAAGTAAATAACAAATGCAATAGAGTGTTATAAGTGTGAATGTAAAAAAATATTATAATGGGGTAAGTTATTATAGAATATAGGAGGGGCATTTCATTCACCCTAAAGGAATGAGATGGAGGGAGAACATTCAAACAAAAAAATGAAAGCATGTCTGGAGATACTATAAACCCCTTTGTCCTACTCAAAAGAATTATTTTGAATGTATTTTTTGAGGTATAGGAACTAGAAATATTAAAGAAAAAATTGGGTTACTTTTCTTAGCACTTAAAAAAATAAATATAAAGATGGAGTATGTTCCCTCACTAAGGACTTTAATCAAAAACTCAAAGTCTACATGTCATCTTTAATACTCAGAGGCATCTTATGAGAGCACCCACTAAATTGTGTCTTTCTAATCCTTTTCTCAGTCATCTTTCATCCTTCCCATTGCTTCTGTTGAAAGAACTATCAAAGCTCCATTACCCTGCCCTGGAACTGAGGTTGATAAATGAGAAGATTACTTCCATTAGGAATAGTGACAGGCTCCAGGTCTTGACTCTTAGGTTTTGAAAGAGGATGCTGCTTGCGTTAATGGAAATTCATGACTATTTGGAACACACTGATGCAATAGTTGCTAAGTCTTGGGTCAAAGGTCAGGAGACATTGGCTCAAATCAATTCAGCAGTGACTTAAGACCATCAGAGATCTAGAAACTCTTAAAGTAGTGCCACATCAAAGCCTGATACATAGGTGTAAGTGAGGTTGCAGGATCCTTCACTGCTTTTATCAGCTCTGCTTCCCCATCTGAGCTGAGCTGCAGACCACCTAAACCTCATCATGTTTCCAATCCTCTGAGGGGACCCAGGCCAAGGACCCCAATCCACTGAGACTGAGCCCTGATTTTTGCCCCACCTCCCAAGAGGGTTTAGGGAATATGTATAACCTTTTGAGAGGAAAGAGGGCAAGAATGAAATCTATAAACACATCCATACTCTCTTTCTCTTTCTTTCCCATTGTACAATGCATGTAGAGAAATGCTTAAGAACACATAATAAAGTTGTTTCTTTTCCTGGAAGTCTTTCAGCTTAGGATGAGAACAGGATCTTTACATATAGATACGTCCGTGTTCAATCCTGCCCCACATGTTCTAACTATGTAATGGAAATAAGTTCCTCCACCTCTCAGGGTCTCTTTATACTCATCCATAAAATATTAGATATATACTAACTATACTCATTTCAAAGTTGATGTGAGAATGTAAAACTGATAAACAGAGGATGGCTGCTGAGCCTGACATATTGTAAATTCTCAATAAACAGCGGCCATCATCCCTAGTGGTGTGGTTAAGCAGCCACACATCCAGTATCCAGGGATAGTGCAGCATTGACTCACAGTCACCGGGTGTTTTTCAAAGTTTGATCAGGCAGTTCTAAGGCTCACCTTTAGGTTAGCTGGGCCTTACAGTGGGTGAAAGAGACCAACTCATTCAGCTGCCCATGAGCCGCATGTCACTCATTCTTTCTCATCTCTCTGCACCAACCACTGTCATGGAGGCTTCACAGAGATAAAGATTTGCTCTTCCTCATGAAGGAGGTGGGAACACTCTCCCCAAGTTCCTCCACTTCCTACTAGTAGCTCCTACCTGTAGATCCAGCCTTTTATCTGTGGAATTCTAATCCAAGAAAACAAATATGCATTGAGCTCCTGACCCTTACATTGAATAGTGGATATTTTTGGTGATGGCTTCCCAATGTTTGTTTATTCTCCACTGCAGGGCCAGCCCTTCCTTCCTTCCTTCTTTCCTTCCTTCTTCACTCCCTTCTTCTTTCCCTCTCCTCATCTTTCTTTCTTTTCTATTTCTTTCATAACTGGTTGCTTCTGGTTGGCTTTCTAGCTCTCAGTCTTTTTGAAATAGACCATCCCACCAACAAGGAGATTGTTGAGACCTAGTCTAAAGTGATCTCTTTTTAACCTAATTTAAATCAATAATAGCCACTTTGTGAGCTACCCTTTCCAAGAACGGCTGACTTTAAATATAGACTTCCCATAAGTGGTAATCATTAAATTCCAAAGAATTTTACTATTGGTGGAATTCCAGGTGCCGTGACAAGTTGTAAAAGGATTGCTTAGGTCAAAGAGTCCTCCCAGCACCTCCCGGCTCCTCTACTATACCTCCCCCCGCATAAGCAACTGCTCATGAAAGGACACTGGGCATGGGATAAAGAGACTGAAAATAGTCCTCATTTTTTAAGGAAACTAGAACTCTGTTAGAATTTGTTTTCCATCTTCATTCAGCTCTTCTATTCCTAATCACTCTGGAATTTGGCATTTAGAATCAAATAAGAACAAATATATTTATCCCTTATTCTAGAATAAATTGTCCAACTATTCCAGACAATCAGCAGAATTTGATTCTGGATTTTTTAAGCACAAAATAAATGTGTTGGTAGGATTTCTGGGACCTCACAAATATGATGGGAAGGCTGATGCACCAGATGTGAAAGATGTGCAGGAGTGAAGAGGTCAGGCAGCGGAGGACACAGCTGGGGTCAGGCCCCAGAAGCAGTAGGAATAGGAAGCCACCTGACGCTGCTGCAACCAGCATGAAAAATCTGTTTCAGGTTCTTTGAGTCACACACTCGAGGTTCACGTTATGGGTGGGGCATCTTGTTGGCTAAACCTAAATCATCCCCAGAGTCAGAGAGAAGGGAAAAGAAAGATGTTCCCTTTGGGCTTCTTTACTGAGAAGTAGAGTCCTACTACCCACCTATTTGTGACTTATTTCAAGTAGCAGAAGTGTTCATATGTCAGAAAAGCCCTGCTCCCCCCGCCCAAAAAAAGGGGGCATAAAATATTAACTCCATTGGGAATCCAACAAATCAGATCTTATCTATGCAGTTCTACTTAATAGCTTAAACCAAACCACAGTCTTTTTCTTCTCCTTCTTATAGCTCGGGCAACGGATTTGTTCATCATTTTGCCTTTCACTTCACTTTGATTTATCACTTTACATAAATTATCTTGGGAAACTCTAAACTTCCTAGAAACTTATTTGGGATAAATAAATTATTCTTGTCATTTGTTCACTTTCACTATCTATCAGCTGTGAGATTGTGCCTCCATCACAAAATGCACCTCTTTGATCCCATTGGAAGACCTGTTACTTCGCATTTTGAAACTGATGCTGTTGCTAAGTTGGCAATAATTTCATACTCTTCCATGGAATGTCCCCCTATGTCTGGACTCTTTATATCTCTCATTTCTCTCAGTGGAGTGTTAGATGAGACATACCCACATCCCTAGAGATGCCCAGAGGGGGGCTATAGCACTACAGCAGTCCTCTTGTGGGTGGTGCCTGCATTTCAGAACCAGGCCTGAGTCTTCTCTTCCTCTGTCAACTGATCAGAGGGCTCTTGCCGTGAGGTCACAAGTGCAGGCTGGGAGAAAGGAGGCAGTGTAGCAGGAATGAGCACCATTGGCATTTGGGTCACTTCTTCATGTAACTTACTTGTGCCTTCCCAGCCTGCTCAGGACTAACCACACATAATACCATTTCCTTTTAATGATGGAGTGTTTTTGTTTACACCCAACTTTATGGCTTGGTGGGTCAGGTAGCATCCAGTTAATAATGGCCAGTTTGGGTCACGTGGTAAGCATTCAGTCTCTACTAAGGCCTTGTAGCAGTCCAGGAACTGTTTCTCAAAAAGAGAGTAGTTATCTGATGAGGGCAGGGCCTTACTCCAAAAACCTAAAGATCTGGCACTACAGGACTGGCCAACGTCTAGAGCAGCGGTTCTCAACCTGTGGGTTGCGACCCCTAAGACCATCAGAAAACACATATATAATTACATATTGTTTTGTGATTAATCACTATGCTTTAATTATGTTCAATTTGTAACAATGAAATTGGGGGTCACCACAACATGAGGAATTGTATTAAAGGGTCGCAACATTAGGAAGGTTGAGAACCACTGGTCTAGAGCATCCCTATATGCCCCTGGCACTTTAAGCACCATTGGATCTGCAGGATCACATGGCCCAGTTGGCAGAGTAGCTTGCATAGCAGCTTGAGCCAGTTCACAGACTTCTCTTGTTCTGGGCCCACTCAATTTTTAGTCACTCAGTAAATGGGCCACAGAAACATACTGAAATGAGGAATATGTTGCTTCCAAAATCTAAAAAGGCCACTAGGCATTGTGTGTCCTTCTTGATTGTAGGAGGGGCCAGGTACAATAACTGATCTTCCTCTTAGAAGGGGTATCTCAACATGCCCCATACCACTAACCCCTAGAAATTTCAGCAAGGTAGGAGGCCCCTGAATTTTAGTTATATTTATTTTCTATTATATGGCACACAAATGTCTTAATAAAAAGTTTAAAGTGATTTCTACTTCTTTCTCACTAGGTCCAATCAACATAATGTCATTAATCTAATGGGCCAGCTTGTGGAAGGGCAAGGCGATCAAGATCCCTGTGAGCCAAATAGGTGGGAGAGTTGATATACCCCAGAGATAGGACAGTGAATCTGCATTGATGGCCTTGGCAGCTGAAAGCAAAGGCTTTGTGAGACCTTGCAGACAGATATGGAGAAAAAGTCATTGCCAGATCAATAGGGACATACTAGGAATCAGGAGAAGTATTAATTTGCTCAAGCAATGAAATCACATCTGGTACAGCAGCTGCACTTGGAGTCACCACCTGGTTTACCTTATAACAATCCACTGTCATTGTCCAAGATCCGTCTGTCTTCTGCACAGGCTAAACAAGCGAGTTGAATGGGGATGTGGTGGGAATCACCACCCCTGTGTCTTTCAGGCACTAATCTCTGCAGTGCCTCCAGGAATACAGTATTGCTTCCCCCCCCCCGCCCCCCCTGTTTTCCTAGTAGAATCAGTTCTAATGGCTTCTACTTGGCCTTTCCCACCATATTAGCTCTTATGCCACAGGTCAGAGAACTAATGTGGGAATTCTGCCAGCTGCTAAGTATGCTTATTCCAATTATGCATCTGGAACTGGAGAAACACCACGGGATGGGTCTGGGGACCCACTGGACCCATTGTAAGATGGGCCTGAGCAAAACTCCATTGATCACCTGACCTCTATATGCCCCTACTCTGACTGCTGGGCCACTGTGATATTTTGGGTTTCTTGAAATTAGTGTTAATTCAGAACCAGTGTCCAAAAATATCTGAAAGTTCTGATTTTTTTTCCCCTCAAAATTTCAGTTACCCTGGTAAAGACCATAGGTCCCTTTGGAGAAGGCAGGGAGAAAGATTAACAGTATACATTTTGGGTAGCATATCAGATCCTTCCTCAAGGACACCCAGCCTCATAACTATAGTAAATAAGAAAAAGATAGGCAAATCAATAGAAAACCAGGCAAAAGTCGTAAACAGACACTTAAAAAGAGGGCATTCAAATATTCAATAAGCAAATGAAAGGTGCTCAACATCATCAGATAAAAGCAAATCAAAGCCACAATGAGATACCTTTATGCATTCATGGGCTTCACTAAAATTAAAAAGACAATAACAACAGGCATGCATATGTACATACTAGTATGTGTATCAAAAGATATGTACAAGTGCATTCACAATAGCAACATTTGAATATTCAAACACTGGAAACAACACAAATGATATAAAAATAAAATATGGTAAAGTGCTTAAAATAAAATACTATACAGCAATGAAAAAGAACCAACCACAACACACAACAATATGGGTGAATCTCATAGACACACTGTTAAGCAGAAGAAGGCAAATATAAAAGTGTATATGCTGTATAATTCCTTTTATTAAAATTTCAAAATCAAGCAAACTTATTCTATCATGATGAAAGTTTAAAAATAGTAGTTAACTTTGCAGAAGGTTTAATGACTGTGAGACACCATGAAAGAGTTTCTGATGTGATATTAATATTCCGATTAATGTAAGGCTTATAAGGGTGTGCACTTTGTAAAATTCATGGAACTATACACACGTACATTTTACTCTCTACATATGTTATACTTCAATTAAGGTTTTACTTATAGAAAAGCCTGGGGACTATGTCTGGGAATGAATTTTAAGACTATTAGAACAGAAAAGAAGTCATTTAATTGTAGATTGGGCTGATTTTTATGGGTATACTTACTATATAGTTTGAATTTAAGGTACTAACTTGAGCAAGTGAGACTGGTTTAAATTGTTTGAGCAATAATTTAAAATTAATGTAGGCCACTATTGAAATCTAGACTCAGTAGTGGTCTACCTTAAATGAAGTTTGGATTCTATAAGTTCATTTTGCAATTGCAATGTGGAATTAACTGGGGAATTTTGAAAAGTACTTACATACTTGTGCCTGGGTCTCACTTCTAGAGAGTCTTGGACAGGGATACAGCCTGGGCAACAGGATTTTTAAGAACTCCCCACATAATTATAGTGAGCAGTCAAGGTTGAGATGTAGAGAAAGGAATCCAATAACTTAGATGGGAGCATAGAATAAGTTAGATTCATCCCCTAACTAAACCCCCCTCTTTTCCAAGAGGCTCCAGAAGATCTTCACTTCACAAGTACTTGGAGAAATACATTTTCTAAAAAATATATTTTATTGATTTTTTTACAGAGAGGAAGGGAGAGGGATAGAGAGTTAGAAACATCAATGAGAGAGAAACATTGATCAGCTGTCTCCTGCACACCCCCTACTAGGGATGTGCCTGCAACCAATGTACATGCCCTTGACTGGAATCGAACCTGGGACCTTTCAGTCTGCAGGCCGACGCTCTATCCACTGAAGAAAACTGGTTAGGGCAAGAAATACACTTTAACAAAAACTTTAGTAGCTGTTTACTGTTGATCAAGGATGTGGGTAAGTGATGCCACCATTGAAATAGGCTTCATAAGCTTAATGGGAATGGTAGATGCTGGAGAAGAAGAGATCAAAGAGTAGAACTTACTGCACTAAGATAAGATGGAAATGGTTATCAGAATAGGTCCCAGTGATGAAGTTAACAAAATAATGAAATCCACACAGATCTCTAGTGGTACCTAATTAATTGATCATGAGACCATTAGGACTAAACCAGATGGATAATCTACTAAGGTACTAATTGATCTGTATAATAAATAAAATTTTAAGACACCTAGATCCAGCAACAGAGGTCTAATTTGAGCTGTGATAACAGTGAAACATAATTTTTCACTGAATTCTCAGACCTGTGACAGTTTACCAGCGGTTCTCAACCTGTGGGTCGCGACCCCTTTGGCAGTCGAACGACCCTTTCACAGGGGTCACCTAAGACCATCCTGCATATCAGATATTTACATTATGATTCATAACAATAGCAACATTACAGTTATGAAGTAGCAATGAAAATAATTTTATGGTTGGGTCACAACATGAGGAACTGTATTTAAAGGGCCAGAAGGTTGAGAACCACTGGTTTATATACTCCAAGGCCCTTGATTGAATGGAAGCCTAGTATATTTGAGGTAATAATACAAATTTGTATCACAATTTTCTCTCTGTCCTTCCCTAAAGGACCTGTGGCCATTTGCCTGTACACAGGGAAAAGGAAAACACGCAGCTATTTTGAGAAATTTTGAACCCTGACTTTGAGCTAATTGCTTGATTCCTGATACCCAGGATGCCACTCCGGTCTAATAGCTATGTAAGTCATTAATGTTTAAGTTTTGCCATACCTTAGTGTGAATCTATTTGTCTAAGTGGTTTGCTTAGTAATTGGGAGAAGAGCCATAATAGCTCCCTGATCCATGGCAAGATTATAAACCCTGGGAGAACAAAGGAATTAGTGATACTGTTGATGGTCTGAAAGATTTAAAGGTGCTGATTCCTAGCACATCCCTATCTAATCTATACTGAAACAGAAATTCTGGAGGTGTTGTCTAGCATCCTAGGCTTTAATAAGCCCCCTAAGTGATTCTGATGAACAGTTGAAGTTAGAGAATCATGGATATAAAGACAGTGCTTATTACTCTATCCAAAAATGAGAGAACACAAGAAGCACATTGCTTTACACTGGAAGGAACAGTACATTCTCAAGTAGCCAGAGAGCTACACCAGTTCTTCAGATCTGTACCACTGTTTAGTCCCAGATACCTTGTTCATCTCAATAGTACCACAGGACATCAACTGGTTCCCATATCGGTGATATTATGCTTGTAAAAATATAATGGAACTCTGGGTAATGTTATGAGTCACATGTCATCAGAAGACAGGAGATAGTTCCCATAGAGCTACAGACTTGAACCACTGCAGTGGAGTTTGTAGGAATCCTCAAAACCTAAATATAAAGGCCTATTGTTACTGGATCTCTGGGTGTTGAAGTTAACAGTGTAATTGTGTGTGTTGTTTCAATCTATTTACCAAGGCTCAGAGGAAGAGGTGGGTCTCTAACTGATCCAGGTGGATATTTGGTAATATAATCTATGGAAGGTCAGTGTGCTAGATGGAGTGTGTGGCAAATCAAAGCAGAAAAATGAAAGCGGAGTTTTCTGATGGGTTAAGGTATGCCTTCTTAAACAAATAACTATATTCCTCTTGAGAAACAGCTACTGGCTTGGTCCTGAGCCCTGGTGGATTGAACATCTAACCATGAAACATTTGGTGATCATGCCATCTGAGCTGCCCATAGTGTGCAGGGTTTTATGTGATTCCTCAAATCATAGATCCCCAGTGTGGGGCCAGCAGGAGATAGCTGATCAGTGATTCTCTCATCACTGATGTTTCTCTCTCTCTCTCTCTCTCTCTCTCTCTCTCTCTCTCTTTCTCTCTCTCTCTCTCCTTCCCTCCCTCCCTCCCTCTCCTATCCTCTCTGAAATCAATAACAATATATTTTTAAAACAAAAAAGTGGGCTCAAGCAAATCCCAGAGGTTCAAGTAAATTACATAAGTATGTGAATTACATGCCCGGTGTGCCTGTCCTACAACACTGCCATCTCTTCAGTTGGCCGCTTTCCCCAGTTCTCTGTGTTTGTTCAATGTGCTCAGTAACAAAACATTCATCATACAGGGATGGAGGCTAAGCATGGGCTGAGTCATAAGAACTTCCCCTCACCAAGGCTGACCTGACCATCAGCGCAGCTGAGTCCCCATCATACCAGCAGCAATGACCAACCCTTAGACTTTGCTAGGCTGCCAAAGCCTGGGGGGGTCAGCCAGCTGCCCCAGTGGTAGGTTGATTGCATTGGACTCATTCCATCATGAGGTGGGAAATGATTTTCGCTCACTGAATAAACATTCGTTCTTGATATTTATTTTTTCCTGCTTGCCAATTTTACATGCCAGCTACGCCATCTGCGGACTCACTGATCATCTTATTCATCATGGTGAGACTTCACATGGCATTACTTCTAACAAGAGAATTCACTTGATGATCAGGAAGAAAGTCAGTGGGCTCATGCCTATGGGACTCACTGGTTTTAGCACTTACACCATTTCCCCAAATAGCTGGCCTCAGTGAACAGTGGAATGGTCTAGAGTGTCAGTTACAGTGTCAGTGGGAGACCACCCTCAGGGAGGATGGCATGCTGTTCTATGTGGTATTTGTTCTTTCATAATCAGGAAAAGTGGTTCCAAAGACACAGAAGAGGAAGTGGGGTGAAGCAGTAACTCTCACCATTTTCCCAAATGAATCACTTTCAAAGCTTCCTCCCCCACCCCCCACCCCCCTAAGATGCCCAGCTCTAGAGGTCTAAGTATCAAGGAAGGAAACCCAATTTGGTAAACCAATATTACTTCAGGATGTTTTCAGATTTCATTTTACCAGGCAAAAGGTAAACGTCAGAGGTAAGTAATCTTGACTATTACTAGAGTGGCTGGAAGAAGATGCATGAAACCGTTTGGACTTCTCTGAGAAAAAATTTAAATGGTCAAAAGACTTGAAAAGATTCTTCACAAAAAGACATTTTAAAATTAATCAATAGCAGATGACAAGATGTTGTACATCTTTAGTCATGCAATGTAAATTAAAACCACAATACTCAGTGTTGAGGAGGATTTGGGTCAACTGGAACTCTCAGACATTGTTGCTAAGAATGTCAGATAGTACAACAAGCTTAGAAAAGAGCCTGGCCGATTCTCCTGAGGGAGAGCATGGGAGTTGACTATAAAGGAAGGAGCCCAAAGGAACTTTCTGGGGTAATGGATACGTTCCATATTCTCCAAACCCCATAGAACTGTTCACTTAAAATGTGTGATAAGTAAAAAGTAAATTGGATGTGCATTTTATTACATACTAGAGGCCCGGTGCACAAAATTTTTGCACGGGTGGAATCCCATTGCCTGGCTGGCAATGGGGGCCAATCAGGGCCAGTGGCCTGGGAGGGACTGTGGGAGGGCTCCAGGGCATGTCCGGCCCCATCTTGCCCAGTCCTGATTGGCCGGACCCCAGCAGCAAGCTAACCTACTAGTTGGAGCATCTGCCCCCTGGTGGTCAGTGCACGTCATAGTGACCGGTTGGTCCACTGTTCAGTTGGACACTTAGCATATTAGGCTTTTATATATGTGTGTGTTATATTATATATCATTGATTTTTAAACTACAAAATAAAATATTTTTTGTTTGCCTTACAAGTATGTTAGTAGTAGTTAACACTCTGGTCCAAAGCCTATGAAATATTAAGGCAAGGAATGTGACAAACCTGGAGGAGTAATAAACACAACCAGAGATTTGGGACTTGAAACCCAAATTCAATATCTGGGTTAACCTCATTGAGGGAAGTGGCAAGTGAGTTGTTATGGTTGCTATGGTTTTAAATATATTTGTATTGATGTCAGAGAAGAAGGGAGAGGGAGAGAGAAATAGAAACATCAATGCTGAGAGAGAATCACTGATTGGCTGCCTCTTGCATGCCCCACAATGGGGATCTATCCTGCAACCAGGGCATGTGCCCTGAGCAGGAATCGAACTGCAACCTCCTGGTTGATAGGTCAATGCTCAACCACTGAGTCACACCAGCCAGGCAGTTTTTTAATGTTAGGATGAATTGCTGCAGTAAGCTAGATGGTAGCATTTTTTAAATTTAAGAATAAGAATAAGAATAAATGTATAAATTGTTGTTGGAAAGTCAGACAAATGAAATGTAGTGGAATTTTTAAAAATATATTTTTGACCACTCACCACTTGGACCCCTTTTATTTGGGAAATTCTCCTAGCTTATACATATGGAAGTCCTTCAGTTATATGTTATTTTTCCCAGCCTGCTTTGCAGCTAGGTCACGGAAATATTATGTAACTTAGGCTCCTCCAATTGGTGTGCTCTGCTCAGGCTTGGAATACGAAGGTGATGAGGAGGAGAGAGTGCCAAAAGAATTATCTCTTAGGCAGTGGCAGTAGTAAGTGCAGAAATGTCAAGTCCCCTTGTCAGTAGTAGCAAAGGTGTGAATCCAGATCCTGTGTCAAGCAAAAGTGAATTTGGTAGTGTCATCTCCAACAACTGGACCACATGCTATAAACTGAATTTGTGTCTCCCCAGATTTCGTATGTTAAAGCCCTAATCCAGTGAGATGGCATTTGGAAATGGATCCTTTATAAATAATTAAGTTTAGACAAATTCATGAGTAGAGGGGGCTGTCATGATGGGGCCTTAGAAGAAAAGACACCAGAGAGCTTGCTCTCTCTCTTCACCATGTGAGGATACAGTGAGAACGTAGCCATCTGCAATTCAGAAAGAGAGTTCTCACTAGAAATCAAATCAGCAGAACCTTTATCTTGACTTCCCAGCCTCCAGATCTGTGGGAATAAATGTCTGTTTCAGCCACCAAGTCTCTGGTATTTTGATGACAAACTGAGCAGATGAAGATGTTTCAGCAGCAGTGTTTTCCTCACTGAACCAATTTTTATTTATCTGTTTGTTTGTTTGTTTGTTTTCTATTGTTCCTGACCGTGTAGCCCCAAGTCTGATTTTCTCAGAATCCTGGAGATTCCATAAGACACCAAACATTCATTAAATAAACTTTCTTCTTAAATGAGCCACATTTGATTTCCATTTATTGCACCTAAAACCCTGACTGATCAAAAGGGATTTGGAGAAGTATCCCAGAGAAGGTAGGACACAGCCTGAACAGTGCCTGAAAATATTAAATTTACAGAATAAAAATAGGAGATACGAGGCAGAAAATGATGCTAGGTAAGAAGAATGGCAAGCATTTGGGTGTGGGTGGGACATGCATTTCAAAGTAGAGAGTCACTAAAGTTTAAACTGGAATGGTCAGCGGGAGACAGATAATGTAGGAACTTCCATGTTATATTAAGGAGCTTGAACTATATCCCACAGCTGATAGAATGCCATTAAATGTTTTCAGCAGGGGGCTGACATGGTCTCATTTGCATTTTAAATAGATCACGCTGGCAGCTGTGTGGAGAATGGATTTGACTGAGATATAATTGGAAATAGCTAGAACTGTGAGCAGGTTCTTTCAGTAGTCCACCCGAGAAAGGATGAGGTCCTCAACAGAGCAATGTTCACCTGGATAGGAATGAGGAGGCACATTTAAGAGATTATTAAAGGGGAAAATCACCAAGACTAGATGTTTGAAAGTGAGACCGTCAAGATAATGGAGAAATAAGGGGAAATAGCCAGTTTCCCCAAATGGCTATTGGAAATATCAACTGAAATAGAATCTATCAGCAAAGGGTTAAAAGATGATAAAGTCTTTTGAATCTAATTGAGACTGAGGTATCTATGATACATGTAGATATAAATTCCCAACATATAGCTGAGAAAATGCATCTGAATACAACTTAGATGCCTGGGCTTGATCTGCTGACATAAGAAAATGTAGATGCAACCCATAATTGTAGGTTAAATCACAAAGAAAAGCATGTAGGGAGTAGGACCACCACACAGAGCCATGCAGGTTGTACATTGCAAGCATACAAGGTAGTACTGGTAGCAAGAAGACTTGTGAAATGAGGACAAATACTTTGCTCTCAATACAGGGAAGAAATGGCACAAGAGGCATGAGGACATTTGAAATGTTTTGCTCAATGGATTAGAGAAATGCTTATGTTATTTACATTTGACTGCAAATGATAATAAAATCTACTTCAATGGCTTAAATAGATAGGGACTTAGTTGATCTCATGCAACAAGAAGTCTAGGAGAGCCTGGCCAGCATGGCTCAGTGGTTGAGGGTTGACCTATGACCCAGAAGATTCCCAGTCAGGGCACCCAGGCTTGATCTCTAGTAGGGGCATGCAGGAGGCAGCTGATCCATAATTCTCTCTCATCATTAATGTTTCTATCTCTCTCTCCTCCTTTTCTCTCTGATTATA
>NW_005353324.1:2085911-2120851 GCF_000412655.1 Myotis brandtii | reverse complement strand
TATATATTTTAAGAAGTCTAGGAGAATGCATTTCCAGATTATCACAGTATCCCTCTACCCTTTTAAAAAATATTTTTTTATTGATTTCAGAGAAGAAGGGAGAGGGAGAAAGAGATAGAAACATCAATGATGAGAGAGAATCATTGATCAGCTGCCTCCTGCACACCCCCTACTGAGGGTCGAGCCCATATCCAAGGCATGTGCCCTTGACCAGAATCGAACCTCAGACCCTTCAGTTTGCAGGCTGACGCTCTATCCACTGAGCAAAACCAGCTAGGGCTCTCTCTACCCTTCTTATCATGAAGCTTTTGTCCTTAAGGTTATAAGATGATTACTACATTTTCAGAAATCAAATTCTCATTTTAATCAGAAAAAGGAAGGAAATTGAAAGATAGGGGACTGAAAAGTACATGCCAACTATGGTAGATTGATTGCAAAAAAAGGTCCCCAATTATTTACCTCTCTCTAAATCCATATCTTTATAATATGACTACGACTTTGTAAATCCTCCTATTAAGAGGTGGACTCTAGAATCTAACCTGGCCTTATGATTTGCTTCAGACAACAGAATACAGCAGACCTGGGGGCGTGTCAGTTCCCAGTGTAAGCCTCAGGCATTCTGTGTGCTTCCACTCCCTTATGAACACCCCAGGCCAGCCTGCTGGAAGACGAGCTCCCATGCCTCAGCCAAAGCCAGCCAACTCCCCCCATCTAATTGACCCTAACATCTCTCTATATATGAAAGCCTAAGTGACCTTTACAACTGGACAACCAGATGACTAGAGAGTTGCTATCATGCACACTGACCACCAGGGGGCAGATGCTCAACGCAGGAGCTACCCCCTGATGGTCAGTGTGCTCCCACAGCCAACCTCCCACAGTTGGCCAACCTTCCGCATCCCGTCCCCAACCCCCCTGGCTGGTCCGGCCCTGATCGCTGGCCTGGCCGAGGGACCCCACCTGTGTACGAATTCTTGCACCAGGCCTCTAGTAACTACATAAGGTAGTGCAACCTACCAGAACTGCTCAGCCTACATTGCTGCCCTACAGAATCATGAGCTAAATAAATGGTGTTGTTTTAAGCCACTAAGTTGTGATGTAGTTTATTTTGTTCTAATGATAATTGGTATATAAAATGAGTCAAAACCTTTTAGAAACCTTTCCAAGGAAACTTTCAGGTAAAGATGGTGCATCCTTAGGTACCCATGGGTTAGGACTTCAACATATAAATTTTTGGGAGACACAATTCAACCCATTACACTGCCCTTTCAGCTTCTTTGTCTTTTGTCTTTTTTACTTTCCCCTTGAGCTCTGCCCTCATTCTTAATCTTATTTGGTTGTCTCCTTGTTTCTTTCTTAAGCTCTTTTATTTCTGCTTTTAGTCTTGTTTTAGAAAGGTAATATTTCCTTAATATTTATATGCTTTTGGTCATAATTTTATTTACAACATGGGGATGTTTTTCTCACGTGTGTTCTTCATCCACTTTTTGTTGTTGTTACTCTCCTACTATTTTTCTCTTTTTTATTGAATTTATTAGGGTAACATTGGATAATAAAGTGAGACAGCTTTTAGGTGTACAATTCAATAATACATCAATTTTGTATTATATTGTGGGTTCACCACCCCACGACAAGTCTCCTTTCATCATCATTTATCCCCCCTATATGCTCTTCTACCTGCCCACCCCTTTTCCTCTCCTACTATCTAATCTAATAAAAGAGAAACATGCAAATTGACCATACCTTCACTATGCCCAAGCTACGCCCACCAGCCAATCAGAGCTACTATATGCAAATTAACCCAACCAAGATGGCGGCCAGCAGCCACGGAGCTGGAGCAAGCAGGAGGCTTGGTTGCCCTGGCGATGGAGGAAGCCAAGCTTCCCACCTTCCCTGGCCGGCTGTGGCCTCCACTAAAGGCAACAAAGTTTCAATTATAGAAGATAAATAAATCCTAGATAACTGCTTCCAGCCAGCCTCCACTGGGGGCTCGGGTGGCTGGGGGCTGTGGCCAACCTGCAAACAGCCATGAGCCCCTCACCCAGGCTGACCAGGCACCCCAGCAGGGACCCCCCACCCTGAAGGGGCTGTGGCCAGCCTGAAAACGGCCCTCAGCCCCTCACCCAGGCTGGCCACACCCTCAAGGGGTGAGGGTCCCTGCTGGGGGGCTTGACCAGGCTGCAAACAGCCATCAGCCACTCACCCAGACTGGCCAGGCACCCCAGCAGGACCCCCACCCTGATCCAGGAAACCCTTCAGGGCAAACCAGCCAGCCCCCACCAATGCACCAGGCATATAATAAAAGGGTAATATGCAAATTGATCCTAACAGCAAAATGACTGGGAATGACTGGTCACTATGACACACACTGACCACCAGGAGGCAGACACTCAATGCAGAAGCTGCCCCCTGGTGATCAGTGTGCTCCCACAGGGGTAGCTCTGCTCAGCTACAAGCCAGGCTGACGGCTGCAAGCACAGCAGTGATGGCAGGAGCCTCTCCCGCCTCCTCAGTAGCTCTAAGGATGTCCGACTGCAGCTTAGGCCTTGTCCCCGCTGGCAAGTGAACATCCCCAGAGGGCTCCTGGGCTTCCAGAGGGATGTCTGACTGCCAGCTTAGGCCTGATCCCCCAGGTGGACATCCCCCAACGGGTCCCAGACTGTGAGAGGGCACAGGCCGGGCTGAGGGAACCCCCCGAGTGCACAAATTTTTGTGCACTGGGCCTCTAGTCCTATATAATAAAAGGCTAACATGCAAATGAACTGAATGGCAGAACCGGTCACTATGACACACACTGACCACCAGGGGGCAGATGCTCAAAGCAGGAGCTGCCCCCTGGTGGTCAGTGCGCTCCCACAGGGGGAGCACCGCTCAGCCAGAAGCTTGAACCCAGCTCTCGGCTGGCAAGCACAGTGGAGGTGACGGGAGCCTCTCCCACCTCCATGGCAGCGCTAAGGATGTCTGACTGCAAGGGGGCGCAGGCCAGGCTGAGGAGCCTCCCCTTTCCCTGAGTGCATGAATTTCATGCACCGGGCCTCTAGTTTTATAATATTTTTGTATAGCTCTGATGCTGGTTTGCTATTATTATTGCTCAGGTGGTGATATCTTCCTGGAATATCTGTTAGGAGGTTCATGTGGGAGACAACTAAGTCAATGTTTTGGTTTAATTGTCTTGGATTCAATTTTATGTGGCACTCAGATTGGGGTTGTGTATTTAGCTTTTGTTTTTCTCACTCAGTAGAAATTAGCAGCTGCAAAGCCTAACAATTCCATTTTTTGCTCCATGCTGCCTAACAGTTTGCATATCTGACATATATTTATGTCTCCACATTCAGCCCTGTAGTCTCTCCTATGGAAGCTCCCATAGCTAGGCCTCACAACCTGACCCCCTAGGTCTAAATGAGGGTGTGCTGCTGCTTCCTGCTGAGTGTGTTCTTGACTGTGGAGAATTCTTCCCTCTACTGGTTCTTCCTTAAAACTGCAGCAACTTCCTCTGTACATTGTGCTTTGCAAATAGAACTTTCCACCTAGTGGAGTAAATTTCCCAAATTCCTTATGGCTATCTGAGCACATAAAATGATATAATAAAATAGGTTGTGGAAGTGTATCTAATATATCATACTACTATAGTCCAATGGTTCTGGACCTTTCATTCACATAATAAAATAATACATATAAAATTAGACTATCTTCTAATTAATAGAGTCTTGCAATTGCTATCGGTATTGTGACATGGTTGTCATTAACTGTGCAAGCATGAACCTGGACACAGTTGCTCACAATGTCATCACTTCTGTAGAATTATGCTCACTGCTGATGTTCTATGCAATGAATTGAATTGACATGTAAAATGTCCTCAAAAAGGACACCCTCTGACTTGGCACTGAAACAATGAATTAACTCCACAGAAAGGTACAGAAACAGCGTATCAGGGCATAAGTTTGATATCACTAAGGCAAATACTCATTATTGTAAGGAAAACTGCAGCTTCATATTTTCTTACAAAGCAACAATTCTTTATAAGGCCTAAAAAGGATGCTATCCAGAACTAGGTGAGGTTCTGTGATGTTTTAATATTAAATATAATTTTTTATTGATTTCAGAGAGGAAGGGAGAGGAAGAGAGAAATAGAAACATCAATGATGAGAGAGAATCACTGATCGGCTGCCTCCTCCACTCCCTCCACTGGGGATTGAACCTGCAACCTTGGCATGTGCCCTGACTGGGAATCAAACCATGATCTCCTGTTTCATAGGTTGACACTCAACCACTGAGCCATGCCAGCCGGGCCAATGTTTTATTATTAAAAGGATTGCCTATCACCGACTAAGCAGTACAGCTGAAGGCAGAAAAGAATTGCTTCAAAATAGGGGTAATGGGGGACATTTATAATACTCTCAACAATAAAGATAAATTTAAAAAATAAATATTTTATTGTACTGGTTGAAGAATGATTGGAAGACGTCCAATAAAGCAGAGCTAAAGCTCTAGAGTTACGTTTCAGCATAGGTTATTACCTTAGCAGTTCTATTCCTGCTGCTTTGCAAATCACATGCTCACATTACACAGTCCAGTGTTTGTTCATATATAAACTTACTTGAAATTAAATGGTCAAAATCATTTGAAATCATATTGATGTTTACATATGTCTGTACTATTTTTCAACTTGAGAGTATTTTAAACACAATGGTTTCATTTTGTTTACTAAACAAATCCAGCTATGTGGTAGCATAGAATTTCCTGCATTCTTTAAATATTTTTTACTATTGCCTATTTGGGATATATAGCTTCCCTTGCTCTGCCCCATCCTGGTAATGTTTTTTTATTCATATCTTAATTTAAAAAAATACAGAAAAATACCTTCATCATGCCTAATAAAGCAATTCATAGGAATGAATCACTGACATTCTCAAGTCTATTTTTATCTATGTTAGCTTTGCTCACTAATGGTGTTGAAAAGCCTCAAAACTATGAATAATAAGCAATCCATTCAAAATATTCATATAAATAGATAAATGCAAAAAAAGATGAAAATAATTTCTCTCTAGGTAGAGGCTGTGTGACCCACTCAAGCCTTGCATAAGACTATTATTGAGGCATCAAACATAATTTGTTAGAAGCTTCCTACTGTCACATTTATAACACAATTTTACTTTACTAGACAGCTAAAGAGCTTTCATCCATCACGAGTCTCTCCTCTCTCTCTCTCTCTCTGTCTGCCTCTCTTTGTCTCTGTCTCTCTCTCATTTGAAATATAAGCTTCTTCTCCTTTCTCTAGGCTAAAGCATACTCTTCCCTCTTCTTATGTGTGTCATGACCCTTTCTCTAGAATATGTGTATAATACAAGTTTTATCTATCAAGTTATCTTTCTTCTTCTTTCCAAAAATCTCCCTTTGTCTTTTTTTTTTAAATATATTTTATTGATTTTTTACAGAGAGGAAGGGAGAGAGATAGAGAGCTAGAAACATTGATGAGAGAGAAACATTGATCAGCTGTCTCCTGCACATCTCCCACTGGGGATGTGCCCGCAACCAAGGTACATGCCCTTGACCGGAATCGAACCGGGGACCCCTCAGTCCGCAGGCCGACGCTCTATCCACTGAGCCAAACCGGTTTCGGCGTCCTTTGTCTTGATTTAAATTATTTTTCTTCTGCATTCTGCTCTGTCCTAAGGTTTCCAAATGTTATTGTCAACATATGGTGTAATCATAGAGGATTGTCATTGAAATAAAATGTAATAAACTATACAAACATGCAGAAAACTATTAGAATTCCACCCACCCATCCACCATTTATTTCCAAGGATTTTAGTACCATCTTAAGGCAGAATAATTGGAATGCTTATCTGCATGTAGATTTTCCTTTTATGTTTTGCACTTTTTTAGATAATTGTTTTAGAATATTCCTGCTACTTACCATATGTCTCTGACTTGTGTGTTTTTGGCTCCTATGAAAACTCATGAACACATTTTATCCTACGGAAACGTTAAACACATTGAGATCTGCAGAAGGAGAATATCATCTTGACCCCAGAAAAGCTAGAGTGCATCTTTCAAATTTTGTGTCTATGTAAACCCAGGTCAAAATGAAATACTTTGACATGAACTTAATTAAGGTCTTTCATTACTCTTTCCTGTGGAGTCTCTGCTCTTTATCATAGTAATATACTTACATAGTAATATACTTACTATAATCAAGCCCTACTTTGTCTTTTTTGTTGTTGTTATTGTTGTTAATCCTCACCCGAGATTTTTCTCCCCATTGATATTTTTTTAGAGAGAGTAGAAGGGAGGGAGAAAGAGAGAAACATCAGTGTGAGAGAGACACATTGATTGGTTGCCTCCCTCATGCTCCCTGATTGGGGCCAGGGATTGAACCTGCGACCCAGGTATGTGCCCTTGACCAGGAATCAAACCTATGACCCTTCAGTACACTCGGCTGACACTAACTACTGAGCAACACTGGCCAGGACTACTTTGTCTTTTTTTTTTTTTTAACTCACCTAGGATCCTAAAGGCATCCCATATTCTACAGTTCATTACAGTTATATCCCCTGAGTATTTATCACCACTCCCATATGTGGGAGAATTCTCTCCTGAGTACGGCATTATCTTCTTTTATTCCATTCAAGTCTTTACAGAAAAACTGCCTTTTTACTCTTACCATCTGGGATGTCAGCCTAACCTGACAATAGTGTGGAATCTGTGTAAGATGGCTCAGCCTTTTGTGCTGCAGACATCCTTTCAAAAGGACTCTACCGGCAAAGAGTTCAGCAGACCTTCACAATGCCCCTGCCTCTCACTCACTTCAGTCACTGTCATAGTACAGAGAAGACTCTTTCACAGTTGAGAAGCTGAGTTTGTAGAAATGTGCATCACACTTCAGTTGCTGCCTTTTTGCTTCTTTGTCCATTTTCTGTACCAACAATTCATTACCACCCGTCCTTTCATCATAAAGAAAAATTCACATTGTGAGGATGACGTGAGGGTAGTGACATGGTTCCTTACACTGATGGGAACTCGCTCCCAGGGGGCGAAGAATCTCCACTCCATGTCTCTGGGCGCCCAGGAATCCTTCAGGAGGGCGGTGCTCTGATGTGCACTGTGATCCCTCCCTCACACCCTCTTCCAGTTTCCTTTCTTTCATTGACTTTATAAGGGAACTGCAACTTCTCACTATATCTAAGGCACTTAAAAATAAAGATTTTATCTTGATCATTTTTAAAATGTACATAAGGAGCGCTTTCTAAATGAATTTTCTACATATTTCTAACAAAAATAATAAAGAGTAAATGAGGAGAATGTTCGAAGTTTGTTAAAGGTTTTGTTTTTACTCTTAAAACCTAGGTACAAATTTATATGCCTCACTGAATTTTCTAAAATTACATAAGCATTTTATTTAGCAACAAACCTCCATCTCTCAGCTACAAATGTAAACTAGTGACTTAAAATTTTGGGGTCTTCCTGACCTTAATGGAAGGTGCCTATAAAAGTAGGTTAGAGCTTTTGAAGTTCACAGATCGCCTGGCTGTAAGAGCCAGTGGGATTTTCATTCATGGTACCGTAGCAAACAGAGAAGTAGTTCTTAACAGGGGCAGGAGCACCGCCCCCCCCCCTCCCCACTTCCCGGAGAGGAAATTAATGAATTAATGAATTACTTTCCCAGCGGCTGTTTGAGGGTCCAGACTTTAATCAGCCTGCATCTAGGTGCTGACCGCCATCCTCCCCTTTGGGACGTTGATGGATCTTGACACACTCTTAGCTAGAGGGAACCACTCGGCACAAAGGAGGCTGTGACCATCACAAGGGTCTGAGGGACAACTAGGAGCTCAGGCCTAGCTGATCAACAAAGTTCACCTCCCACATGAGACCATAATGCCAAGACTTGGAAAGGTGGCTGTTTTATCTAATGCATAGAAACCCATACAGAGAGTGAAGAAAAAAGAAGAAATAGGAATATTTTCCAAACCAAAAAAAGAAGATAAAACTCCAGAAACAGATCTTAATAAAATGAAAATAAGTGATTCACCTGATAGAGATTTCAAAGTATGGATGATAAATATGTTTACAAAGGTCAGGAGAACAATGCACGAAGGAAGTGAAAACTTCAACACCACCTCCTGGATGCCTGCAGGCATTGGCATTCCAATCTATGAATGAGCCAAGAAGCAAAAGGGTTGGCTTCCCACTGGGCCTTGACCAATGGGGATAGACGTTGCTTGATAAATATTTGCCTCTTAATTCCTGGAGTGAATAATTCTTAAGATGAATTCTAAATAGTTCCTCAGATGCTCCTAAGTGAATAAATCCCCAACTGTTCATAGTGGTGAAAACTTTGAGAACACACCCTTGGATTATTTTTTCTTCCTCCCTTATCTTTTCCTTCTAGCATTGGGATAATTTCCCCACATAAACTATCTACATACAAGATCTTCTCTTAGATTTGACATATTGGGAAAATCTAAAACAACCTCTACTTAGAATAATGGAGATACTTTACTCCTTTAAAAAAAAAAGGAACTTCAGATATTAATTTAGCTGCTTATTCTTTTTATAAGGCCAATTCAACTGTAGAATTGACATTTAAAAACACATGCCCACAAAGAACTTGTATGCATATATGCATAACCCATGGACACAGACAATAGTGTGGTGAAGGCCTGGGTTGGGGGGTAGGGGGGGCTGGGAGAGATCAATGGGGGGAAAAGGGGACAAATGTAATACTTCCAACAATAAAGATTAAAAAATAATAATAAATAATAAAAACACATGCCCAGCCCACGTGGCTCAGTGGTTGACCTTCAACCTATGAACCAGGAGACTGTGGTTCGATTCCCGGTCAGGGCACATGCCCAGGTTTCGGGCTCGATCCCCAGTGTGGGGCATGCCGGAGGCAGCTGATCAATGATTCTCTCTCATCACTGATGTTTCTATCTTTCTCTCCCTCTCTCTTCTTCTCTGCAATCAATAAAAATATATTTCTAAAAACCACACTATTAGTAAGAACTGAGCATCGACCTCTTCCCTTAGCTATGTTCCATTACAGAAACTGTCCGAATAACACCAATGCAGCTCTGAGCAGTGGAGCACTTATTCTTGGCCGAAGTGGAAAGCACATGACACAATCCCCCTTAGAAATACTCGTAGTACAGGGAGCAGAGCTAGTGGGAGAGCCAAGAAATAAAGCTGATTTGAGGTTGAGAAGAAACTGATCTCATCAGGGAACCACGTACTCCCTGAATTTTTAAAAAGCAAAACATCTATTTGTTTGTCTTAAAATCTCATATCATAAGCCCTGAGTAATTTATGCAATTATAATATTCTACATCCTAAATGAGATTTCACAGCTCCTCATCCAAGAGAAACAAGTCTTGGAATCATGTTACTCTGAAGTCCCTAAATAACATAAAATTCAGTTCACAGAACCACATTATTACTGGGAGAATCAATAATTTTTCCAACAAATGAGTTTAACGAAAAGATTTAATTTAATCTCCAAGTATATGAGGGTAATTCTGGCTTGTTTTTTTGGTAACTATTACCATACTTATTTCAGGTTAACTGCATGAATAATGTCATCTAAGCTGCTTCTAATGATTGATCTGTGTAATAAAAAAATTCTTGTATGCGCCTTTCCTTGGAAGATATTAAAGAACTTTGCCGGCATTCGTCAAAGTCCCACAATTTGTACCACGAAATGCTCAGAGCAGTCAGCTCTGGATCCACATGAGAACACACAGTTTGTACAAAACCCCAACGCTCTGTAGTAGGCACAGGTATGGCAAGATTTCTCATTAGACTTTCTGACCTCCCCTTTTCCTTCCTGCAGGTCCTCCCATGGCCAAGTGCTCTCAGGCTCTCTCCTGGCTTTTCTAGTCTATTTCACCTCTCTCCTCCTCCTCTACCTTCTTCCCTCCTCCCCACACCACCTCCCAACACTACTTGTCTGTGCTGCATACTGTCTTATCAGCTGTGATTGTGTAAGAGGGCAATCTGCTTAAGCAAAGGCACCAGTTTCCTCCTTCCAACAGAAAAAAAAAAAAAAACAAACAAAAAAAGAAGTCCACGATCCCAAGGTCAGTATTTTTTTAATGTTTTTTTTTTTATATTTTTTTATTAATTTCAGAGAAGAAGGAAGAGGGAGAGAGAGATAGAAACATCAATGATGACAGAGAATCATTGATTGGCTGCCTCCTGCATGCTCCCCACTGGGGATCGAGCCTGCAGCCTGGGCATGTAGCCTTGACTGGAATCAAACCTGGGACCCTTTAATCCGCAGGTCAATGCTCTATCCACTGAACCAAACTGGCTAGGACCAAGGTCAGCATTTTTGAAGGAGCCACTGTTCTTTGGCAAACACACACACACACACACACACACACACACACACACACAAAGTGTCAGAATTTTCTGTGAAGCCTTCTGTTTAGGACTGTGTGCGTCTGTGGTATAACCAGTGCAAAATGCACTTACATTTTTGTCAGTCTATTTCTTGTTTAAGAAGCTGTAAGAGTGCACGGGGCCCCAAGGAAATGGCAAAGCATGAGGTTATAGATAGCAGAGCTGACGTCTTCTATCACTCCTTCTTGACATCACAGCCGATGGCTGTGGAAGAAAAGTGGCTGCAATTTGCAATCTCTCTCCCATTCCCCCTTTGCTAAACATTAACCAATTCCAACACTCTCAGAGCAGAAATAAGAAAGCAAGATCCAGTCCTCAAATATTGGGAAGGAAAACCGATTCAACTTGCTCGACTTGATAACTGTCCACATTACTAAGAGCAAACAATCATTTCTCCTCCTGACAGGTATGAAGCCTTGACATTTTGGCACTGAATCGAGTTTCTGTTTCCGTGACGAGAGATGTCCTGCTCAGGGGGATGCTTAAAACTGGTCAGTGGCTTGGCAAGCCTCAATTCACTTTTATTACTATCAACCTATATAATCTTATTTTTTTATTTTAAAATAAACCTTTCAGAAAAACCATCTGCTTGTTTTTCATTCAGCTTGGAAACAAAAGATGTGAGGCATATAAGAGACTCTCAAAACAACGTAATCACCTGCCTGTGTTACTGCCAGGAAGACAGAGAGCACGTGAATCCTAAACCCCGGATGGCTTGAGCTCACATAGCAAGGTGTGGGCCCTCATGAGAACATACAGTGTGGACAGTTCTCTCTGAGCTTCGTGACAGCTCTATACACACAGGCTGCCTTTCTTTTTTTTTTAATTTATATTTTTAGTGATTTCAGGGAGGAAAGAAGAGGGAGATAGAAACATCAATGATGAGAGAGAATCATTGATCGGTTGCCTCCTACACACAGACACACACACACTCCTCCCCCCCACCACTGCCCCCCAGCTACTGGGGATGGAGCCCACAACCCAGGCATGTGCCCTGTGACCTCTTGGTTCATAGATCAACGCTCAACCGCTGAACCACGCCAGCAGGCTGCCTTTCTTATTGATGAGAACCCTTAGCAGAAGAATGGAGTACATTTTACTTCCATCCATCAGTGAAAGGCCTTGACATTTGCATGTTCTCCTTAACCCTTACTTTTAAACCATCTGCATGCGCCTATAAAAGTTCTTATTTAGGTCTTTTACTGGGACATTGGAACAGTAAGAATTGGCTTTTAGATTGTGAGATGCCCTCTTTGGCCCTGTTCATTTCTTCATATAATACAAATTAAAATAGAAAACTATACATACTACAGGCTAGTGGGGGTTATCTACATGTAAACAATAATTTTAACTAGAAGGGGTAAGTGCTATAAGAAATATATTATTGGTGTCACATTGCCATGGGAAGCATACCTTTCTCCCCAGTGGGGTTTCTCTACATTTCTCATTCTAAAGAGTTGTCATTGCTAGGACTTAGAACTCCATTCAGAGTTACTGAGCACGGCCCCGGTGAGGTTGAAATGGCCCCAGTGAGGTAGGGACGGCCCCGGTGAGGTTGAAACGGCCCCGGTGAGGTCGGGATGGCCCCGGTGAGGTTGGGTGAGGTTGGGATGGCCCCGGTGAGGCTGAGACGGCCCCGGTGAGGTTGGGACTGCTCCAGTGAGGTTGGGACAGATAATGGGGACCAGTATAGACTGATGAACAGGGGTAGATGCAGAGGCAGACCAACATTGAACAGACTGTCAAACTACAGTGGGAAGCCTGGGGAAGGTTTGGGGGGGGATTAAGAGATCAACCGAAGGACTTATATGCATGCATATAAGATTAACGAATGGACACAAGACACCAGGGGGGTAGGGGCCGGGGTATGTCAAGGGGAGGGAAAAAAGGAGACATATGTAATACTCTTTTTAATACTTTAAGAAATAAAAATTATAAATAAATAAATAAATAAATAAATAAATAAACAAAGTTACTGAGCAAAAGCCAGCCAGATTAACTGCTAAGGACATGGGTTTTTTTTTAAGAGCTAGAGGACTATGTTTCAACTAGATAATCTTTAAAGTCCTTGCAAGATATATAAATAAAATGCATTGGTTTTGTAAGACTAGAGTCCAGGTCCTACCCCTGCCCCATGACTGAGATAGTATGTGAAAATGACCTAGTTTCTTTCCCTTCCTTTGGTTTGGATTGTAAAAAAAAAAAAAAAAAAAAAAAAAAACAAAAAATACATAAACAATTGCAGAACCTAAACACACACACACACACACACACACAACCTGAAAAATGTTAGCATCAAATAATAGCACGATCTCATTTTCAATAAAACACTAGCAACTTAAATTCAAGTACATTTAAATGCTTATGCACCTTCATCTAGTATTTTACTGCAATAATGCAAAGTACTTTGCTATGAGAATATCCTGAAACAAAATATGATGCAAATAGGTCTAATATGAAAATTTATTTGAAAATCTCAAGAGATACTGAAAAGCATCTGATAACTTTTATCCTACAATTTTTTAGGGGAAAAACATATTAGAAAAGTAGGAATAAATATGTAATTCTTCAATATGACTTCTAAAAATTCTACCAGTGGTTAAATCTAAGATGTATGTCTATTAAACTTAGGAACAAGGAAATTATCTGTCTCATCACAATTATAAGAAAAGTTTTCCTATTGAATTTTATGGCTAATTCAATAAGACATGATATGTATAGCTAGCAGGCCCAAATACAACCTTTTCCAACTTTCCACTTAAATATCTATGAGGACGCAGGTGGAAAAAAAGATAAAATTTTATAGAGTTAAAACTATAAAACTCTAGCCCATCTGATCAACCTATGAACAAGGAGGTCATGGTTCAATTCTAGGTCATGGTTTTGGGCTTGATCCCCAGTGGGGGTCAGATATAGATGATTCTCTCATCATTGATGTTTCTATCTCTCTCTCCTTCTCCCTTTCTCTCTCTGAAATCAATAAAAACATATCTTTTTTTAAAAACTATAAAACTCTTAGATTAGCCCTAACCAGTTTGGCTCAGTGGATAGAGCCTTGGCCTGCAGACTGAAAGGTCCCAGGTTCGATTCCAGTCAAGGGCATGTACCTTGGTTGCAGGCACATCCCCAGTAGGAGGTGTGCAGGAGGCAGCTGATCGATGTTTCTCTCTCATCGATGTTTCTAACTCTCTATCCCTCTCCCTTCCTCTCTGTAAAAAATCAATAAAATATATTTTTAAAAAACTCTTAGATTAGAAGGAAAACTAGGGTTCAATTGTTATAACATCCAAATGTCAAATAAAACATTAGCAAATTGAATTTTTTTAAAAAGTTCCAAGGATCAGATGAGAAAATAAACATATAATCATCTCATTTGATTTCAAAAAAACAAAAATAAACAAAAAACAACAACAATCTGAAACATTCAAGAGAAAGAATAGGTGAAAATTTGGAGATAACAAGTGAAAACTGTTTTGTCAACCAATTTGATTGTTCAAGGAAAGACAGATGGTCTAATAGTTGAAGGAGGACACAGGATCCAGGAGGAACAGTGCAGGGTGTGTGTGTGTGTGTGTGTGTGTGTGCATTTTAAAGATGGGATGCCCTTGAACATGTTTATAGGTTGATTTGGAAGGAGCAATAGACAGAGGAAGGCAAAACAGAGGAGCTTTTGATGGCATGAGATTCCAGAGGAAACGGGGAAATGGGAGGGAATGGTATCAAATACGAAACTTTGAACAGAAGATGGGCTCAATCCACAGGGAGGAAAGTAAGAATGGATGAGTTTAGGATAGTAAGTTGGGAAAGTCAAGTTGGTTCACACATATTTCCCTCTGAATAAGATGTGAGAGCAGAGGGCTGAAAAGTGTTGAATTCAGCCATTAGGAATTCAACGGTGACCTGTGAGGTGATGGTGACACAGGATCCAGTGAGCAAAGGGGTGACTGGGTGTGGGAATGTGGCAGCAGGTGCAGATTTTTCTTTCAAAGACCGAGACTGAAAGGGGAGTAGGGAAATAGAGTGGCAGCTAGATTTTCAAAGAAAATCCTTCAAATTTTAAAATAATTTTTCAGTATTCAAGAATAACCATACACTATGGGCGAGGGTATGTCATTAGCTGACATATGATGCAATCTGGGGGTTTTGTTGTTAACAGAGACACCAGGCACTGCATTATGAAGGCACAATCAACTAAAAATTACCTACCTCCCATCCAAAGGAAATAAAAATTGGCACCAAAATTCCAGCTAGTACATCAATGTAAAAAAGCTAACGGTTTCTCAGCAGTCCTTTCAAATCAGAATTTTTTTCTAAGAAAAAAGGTAAGTACTGAATGAAGCTCCTCATTCTCTATAATAATCACTTCCATTTAGCTCTCTTCTACAATCCATAAAATGGGCTTGTCTGAATAGACAAACATGGGAGGAATCAAAGACAACAAAACAGGGTTTGGAAAGCTACGAAATTTCAATTTAGCAAGCGATATGGATTGCTAGCAGGCCCAAATACAGCCTTTTTCAACTTTCCACTTAAACAAGCCTGTGAGGACACAGGTGGGAGAAAAGATAAAATCTCATCAACTTGGATTGAAAATCAATCTCTCCCAAAGGTTTTAGAGAGATAGAATTTGATGGGGCAGCCCACATAAGCTTTATCAGAAATAGAGCAAACCTGCTGGCAACAGAAAAAAGTCGTGGGGAGGGGGTCGTGGCCTCTCTCACCCACTGCCTCTCTCTTTATTGAAAAGCTCCAGGTGAGTATCAGAAAACCTAAACTGCTTTACCTCTGCAGAGCTGGGCTGGTTTTTGAGGCTCCTGTAATGCTGTATTCCCCCACCCCACCACTCACCAATTCCTAAACAGTCTTTAGAGTCCACGACTCCCTGAAAACAACAGTCTAAATGTATGACAGGGGCCAATTATGGAGATGAAATCCTGAATGGTAGGTCCATAGAAGCCTAGTGAAAGGCTTTTGAAATACCAAACAGTATAGAGTTGCAAGACTAACCCCTAATCCAGGGGTCCTCAAACTACGGCCCATGGGCCACATGCAAATACAAATATTGTATTTGTTCCCATTTTGTTTTTTTACTTCAAAATAAGATATGTGCAGTGTGCATAGGAATTTGTTCATAGTTGTTTTTTTAAACTATAGTCTGGCCCTCCAACGGTCTGAGGGACAGTGAACTGGCCCCCTGTTTAAAAAGTTTGAGGACCCCTGCCCTAGTCCCACAGAGACACACTGGGGAGGGGGTGGGTAACAATGCTAGGAGCTGGCACCTGACAGTGCTCTTATGCCAGCTTCTTATGGTTGTTAGAAGAGGTTGCTCCCATGCAAACTGGGCCGGGGAGCAATGACATTAGCAGCCTCACCAGGGCGGGGCTATGGGAGAGAAGGCTTGGAAGACCTGAGGCTTGTAAGGAACGCTGTCATGCTGCGATATGCCTATGCTGAACTTTAGGGTTTGTATAAAGAGAAAGTGGGGGGAAGGGGTGGGCAGAGAGCCCAAGATGATGCTTATGCCTGTGAAAAAGGAAGCTCCCTAGAGCAGCAATTTTCAACCCGTGTGCGGCAAGAATTTTTAAAACATGCAAGACCTGGCTATTTAGTCAGGGGCACTGACCTCTTTTCCCATCAATTTTCAAATTAAAAAAGTGACCACAGCCAACGCAGTAATAGCCGTCCAGTGTATATGAATCAAAATTATACCTATGTTTTGTCAAATCAACAAACAATATATCTTTTTTGGATGTGCCACAGAATTTTAGTAATTAATTTATGTGTGCCATGAGATGAGAAAAGTTGCAAATCGCTGCTCTAGAGTACAGCGAATGGGCACCTTAAATGGAGAGCCCCAGATCTGAAATTGAAAACGTCTCCCAAAGGAGGCAATTTTGGCAAAATGCTGGGAACCACACACAAGGCTCGATTTGTGTCCTCCCTAGGTATATGCTCCCTGCCTTACCTGGAGCCTCTGGCCAAATGTTTCAGGGGCCTCAGCAACATTGATAGGTCCTGTTGGTGGCACTGTTGAGCTTGGAAAACAGCAGCTCAGCAGACTGGGCAGTGAGCCCAGCCAAGGCTCTGACCAAGGGGTGCCCACCAGCCCAAGAGCAGTCCACTCACGCAGGCAGGTGGAGGAGGTGTCCCTGTCTTCCTTAAGTCAGTGTCGATGTGAGTGCTGCCAGGTGGAGCAGTTCTGTCTGTCCCGCAGTGGACAGACACCTCCTGTGGAGCACACCAGGATCACAAGTGAAATGGAAATGGGCTGATTGCAATTCCAACTCTTTTTTTAAGTTAACTATACTTTAACCACAAATGCTAAATACTCAAACCTAAGAAGCACAAAAAGACACGGAGAAGCTGTGTCTCTGGGAAGCCCCACCATTGACCATCTTTTCATTTTCCAGCTCATGCTCACACCTCCCATGAGGTTGGCTTCCCAGGGCTGCTGCTCTACAATGCCCAAAGGATTCCCATGCCAAGAACTCCCATCTGCTCTGCAATATGCTTCCCCCTCCACCTCTACTCCTTCCAAATTAGGTATATGGATGGGACTCTACTCTCGAATGTGCTCTACTTTCTCAAGTAGGAAACTTGAGGGATGATCCTTGGTGTCTTTCATCTATCTCAGCTTGTCTATACTACAGGTGGTAGAAATTTTATTAGTTACTGATACTAAGAAAGGCATCCCCTCCCTATCTTCTGGAAGCTTGACAGAGAGGAAAGAAAGGGATTTTAGGCAAAAATTATGACACAAAAGCATGAAGGAATGAAGAACATGGTGACCTGGGGAAGGATGAGTAACGTGGGGTAAAGCGACTATATGGTTTACAGAGAATGGGGCAAAGAGAAGGAAATGAGAATTAAGGGGAAGGTTGAAGTTCATTCAACCTGTTGCAGCAAATTAAAACGGAATTTTTGGACTGGAACACACGATGTTCCCCTGGGCAGACTGGTTCCTGGGCTCTTTGTCCGTCGGAGTTGAAGAATGAATCCTCGGATGGAAGGTGGTATAGCAAAGGTGGAGATTTCTTGAAGAACAAGTACAGATTCCCACATGGGGAAGAGGAAAGAATTTCACAGCACAGACTCCCACGTGGGGAGGGGGAAAGAGTCGCACTGAGTCCCTTTTTCCTACAGCTTATAAAGGCTGTAGATCTTTGTGCTTTGATATCCCCTCTGATTGGTCACTATTCCTTTGGACTGGTTACTATAGTAACTCCTGGGCTCAAAGGTGAGGTTCTCCGCCCCCCCCCTTCTTTATTGTTTTCCTATTTCCTTTGGGCTTTCTTCTTCTCCTTCTGGATGAAGGGCTTCCTTCCCTTTATTTTGTAAGTATAGACCTTTTGCTGTTCCCAGCTCCCTCATTCTATGGAAATGTACCTGTTGCAGCTTTTCAGCTTCCCTATTCTATGGAAATATACCTTCTGCTGCTCTGCAGCCCTATGTTTATTCCATGGTCCCCTTAATTTCTAAAATTTCCTAAAACCTGTCTTTTTCACCCCTAAAAATTCCTGTTTCACCATGATGGAGTCAGTGTCAACAGAAGAATGAATTCAAGAAATATCCCTAAGGAATAATCCACAAGACTCAAAGTTGCACATGAGCTCTGCAGCCTTTGTGTAGGAATGAACCCAGAGAAGGGTGACATTCCCAAGGGAACTTGCACAGAAACGGATGCTTGCCTACCTGAACACCAAGTCCTGGGAACTTTATTTCTCATTTGGAACTGGGGAGGAAGTTCTTGTTGTAGGTGGCAGAATGGCACCAGGTGTCTGACCCGTGGGGTCAGACTAAACCTGGGTTCAGCAACCTCAGTACTTAGATGCTGGCTAGGAAAGAATTCAGAGCAAGATTCCAATTGTAAGAGGACATTTATTGGGTAAATTACAGAGGTACTATAGTAACTGGGCTTAGCAAACAAGTTCTAGAGCAGTGGTTCTCAACCTTCCTAATGCCGCAACCCTTTAATACAGTTCCTCATGTTGTGGTGACCCCCAATTTCATTGTTACAAGTTGAACATCATTAAAGCATAGTGATTAGTCACAAAAACAATATGTAATTATATATGTGTTTTCTGATGGTCTTAGGTGACCCCTGTGAAAGGGGTCGCAACCCACAGGTTGAGAACCGCTGTTCTAGAGGTAAAGGAAGGGCCCCTAGTGCTTGGGAATGAAGAAGCTAATGGCAATGTGCCTGGGGCCGGAAGGGTGGGGGAAGAAGGAGAGGGAAAGATCTCAGGAGGGAGAGGGCCCTGGGTCCTCAGACCTAAGGGTTTTAAGGTCAGAGATTTTAGGGGAAGCCCCAGGGAAAGATCTTAATAGAATATTCAGTAGCTTTCCAAGTGTGTCCATTCAGGGTTGTGGTCTCCGCTGATTAATTGGCTGACACCAGGTCATTATTCAGTGCAGCTGGCCCTGAGGCTGGTTTTGTTGCTTATCTGGGCCTGAAGCTGAAATACAATTCGAGGTATAGATGTTATTTCTAGGGAGGAAAGTTCAGGGGGTCCAAACCACAAGACCAGCGATATGCTAAGGGAGAGAAGTCACTCTGGGGGCGAGGTTCCACCCTACAATTGATTGTCCATTGCTAGGCACTGGGGATTTCCTTCCTGGTGAGCTTCTGTACCCAGCTCATTGTTCTTGCTCTGCTCATGTCTATCTAACTGCCTACAACAGTCTGAAAAATATTGGATAGAGAGATAAGAAGAGCACCAATTACAAAAGAAGAAGAAAAAACATAATATGAGCTCTTTAGACTTGTTATTTAGACAGTTTTTTAATTGAATTTATTCGGGTGCCATCTATATATATAAAAGGCTAATATGCTAAGTGTCTGACCGTCCAACCAGTCACTATGACCCACACTGACCACCAGGAGCAGACACTCAACACAGGAGCTGCCATGATGCTCATTGGCCAGCACCACAGACCTGGTGCCAAGAAAGCAACACTTGGCTTCCCCCAAGCAGGACACAGGCCCCACCACCACTGCAAAGCGACACCCCACCAAATCGCAGCCAATGCTGCCAAGATCCCATGGTGCAAAATGCGGCCCACAGCCCAGCCCAGCCCAGCCTGGAAACGATCACTGTGGGCTCCAGGTAATGACATCACGTAGCAATGCCCAACATCCTCTCCCTAGCAACTAGCCTCCTTGCAGTTTCTTCAGCCCAGGAACACAGGTGGAAACATTTTACACTTTAACCAAATGTCTGTGAAGCATTTTCCTGTGCCTCATCTCATTTGATCATCACAGAAGTCCTGGAGTAGGTAGAGAGGAGACTCAGTGGAATTCTATTTTCTTTTCATTAGCTGGAAAACAGAGATTTAGAAAGCTTAGAAACTTGACCCGACTAAAAAGAAGTAAGAAGTGGTGGACCTTGAAAATGACTTCAGATTTTCTCACTGTGCAGAATATAGTCAAACACTGCTGCAGTTATATATTTTACCCTTTGTTCTCCCTGTGTGATCTATAATAATAATCTACTTCATGTTGACATTTACTGCTGTGTTGCTGACAATTACCTGAAAGAGAAGTTGGGGTGCTTCACTGGGCTGGAAAAAGTTTAGCTAACGCAGAAAGCAGGTCTAATTAAACAAGTTTATTCTATAGCTATAAAAGGCTAAGTTGACTTGCACATGCACAATACATATAAAGCTCTTGCTGGCGCCAATTGCATGCGTGTGTTTCCATCTGTCATTGTTGATCGTGAATTTGGTTGACACTTCTATTATAGAGAAAGGGTGGATAGGAATATTAAAATATTTCTTCTAATTAATTTCCTTACAATGTGTACGAATTCAGGAACTGGGCCACTAGTTGGTTAATAAAATTACATAGGTTTCAGGTGTACTATCCTACAATACTTCATCTGTATATTGTATTGTGTGTTTACCCCCCAAGTCAAGTTTCCTTCCATCACCATTTATCCGCTCTTTACACTCTTGTATCTCCCCCTACTCCCTTCCCTCTGGCAATCACCATACTGTTGTGTCCAAGAGTGAGTCTTTTATTTCTTAATCTCTTCACCCTTCTCATCAGGGCTCTCCTCCCACCTCCCTCCCTTCTGACAGCTGTCAGTCAGTTCTCTGTACCCATGAGTCTGTTTTGTTAGTTTATTTTATTCATTGTGGTAGGGGCAGAAATAGAATATTGGGGACTAGCTATAGTTATAAGAAATATTAATATGCTCTGTTACACCTTGATTGTTTTGTTCTAATTAAAGAAAGCATATTCTAACCTGGCTGGGAATTGCATGCCAGGACCTGGGAGTCAACCTTGGACCTGGGAGCCAATCTTGGAATGCAGTCCATTATAATGGAAAGATTAACAACCTTGATGCCCAAACAATGGAGTCCCACCCCAGCCCACAATGCCTGTAATACCCATTTTGCATACCTGTTCTTATTTCTTTGGCCTACTTCCCCATGTAATCCTAGTCCTACACAATATAAGCAATTGGCTTATGGGGGATGGGGAGAGCAGATTTTTGTGGATGGCCTGCTGCCCTCCCATACTGCTGGCATTATTGAAATAAACACTCATGTATGATTCAACCCCGTCTCTGCTTAATTGGCTCAAGTAGTGACAGGCAGCGTAGACCCATTGGTTGTTCGGTTTCATTGGATTCCATAGAGTTTTTAAAAATACGTATCCTTCATGTGTTTTCTAACAAAGTAATATGTGTCTATCATTTGGAAAATGCTGAAAAAAGTATAATAAAGAAAATCAAAATGGCTCATGCTCCTCGAGCAGGGTTTCTCCATCTCAGCACTGCTGACATTTTGGGCTAATTAATTCTCTGTTGTCCTCAGGGAACTGTCTTGTACACTGTAGGATGTTAAGCAGCATCCCTAGCCTCTTCCCACTAGATGCCACTCCAGTCACGACATCCAAAAATGCCTCCAGAAATTGTCAAATATCCTGGGGCGGGGGTAGGGGGTAGTTGGGGGGAGGCATGCAAAATTGATCCAGTTGAGAACCACTGCTCTACAATATGGTAAATATCACTGTTAACACTTTGGTCATTTACCACCAGTCTTTATGTTTTTGTAATGTAGATTTTAAATTCTGTGCTCCATTCAGGCTCCTGCTTTAATTCTCTGACAGCACATTGGGAATAAATCATATATTATTATGGATATGTCATGGTTTATGGAGCCATCCCCCAGTGTTGAAAATTAAGGTTGTTCCCAATTTTATACCATTATAAATAATGTCATGATGGCCATCCTTGTGCATCAATCATTTTCTGTAACTCTAATGGTTTCTCTAGGATAAATGTCCCAAAACAGAATTAGCAAACCAAACAGAACTGAAAGGTCTTTAAAACGCATGAGCAGAAGTTGAGGGTGGATCACACAGGCTGGGAACACAGTGTCCAGTCTATGACTCACTGCTTCTCAAAGCACACTTCTAGAAACAAAAGACATTCCTGAGTTAAAAAAATAAACTTTAAAACTCAATCTTTTCCTAAACAATCAAAAATTGGATAGAATTTCTTGACTTTAATTTTTTCCACTAAATATTAATCTTCAGAACCTGCCTCTGTTGGCTAATAAAGAGCCCTAGTTAGGATCAAATGAACAATTAAGAGACCGGTATTCATGGGGGATGTAGAAATGTTTTCTTTAAATAAGTAAACATATACACATACACATGTAAATCATGACCTCAAACTTTTCAAATCTAAGATATTCTGACTTGCAGGTGCTCCCAACATTGGAATCAATTGGAAATTATACATATAAATCTTTTTATTTGGCATATATCTATTCCTGGAGGTCATGGAATACACTAATCCAAGCTGGGCTACATTTCACAGGGAAGAAGCCAATACAAGAAACAGCCCATAGGGAAAGTCAACACAAGGCAAGGAGTCTCCTGAACTGACTGATGATGGAGTAATCAAATGTCAGCACTACTGTCACGTGATCAGCAAATGCTGCCAGTAGCTGAAAATAAATGCCATTTCTGGCATGTGTTTGGTCTTGAATGTAATTTTGTGGGTTACAACCAGAACTACATGTAAAAGCATGTGCACATGTACACACACACACACACACACACACACACACACTATACAAGAGATATCTCTCCCCTTCACCCCCGATATACTTTCTTTACTGTGAGTCTCAGTTAAAAATATTTCAAAGCCACTGATGTATAAAAGAAAGAGATGCATTATTTTACTTCACTTTCTCCAAGAAGTAGATATCAAGACAGAATTAAACATACAGATTTATTGGTGGAAACAACTATGCAGGAGAAAGAGGGAGGGAGCAGGAGAAGGCAGGGTTCAGACTGAGATGCCAGTCTGGCACCCCGAAAGGAGAGAGGGCAGGAAGGTGGTTTGGGCAGAGAGAGCTTTAGCCCATAGTGCAGCTTACAACAGGTAGTCTTGGCTAGGCTGATGAGGATGGCAGAGCAAATTTTGTCTTCTAGAGCAGCCCTGTGTTGGGCAGAAATGATCCAGCAAAAATTACCCCCCAGCCTGGGAGGACATAATCTTGGCATGAAAGAGATGGCAGATTCTGAAATGCGACTTTGGAGACTGTCTACCCACTGAGCTTCTGACACCAGGTTCTCCTGAAGGTAGATCGGTGCCTGTCACAACGGAGATCAAGGGAAAACTGTCTCCGTATATTAGATTTGCAGGCACCACAGGTAGGAGTCTGTGCTCTGGAGACTCCATGGCTTCAAATCTCAGCTCCAAGGCCAGGACTCAAGTGAGAAAGGTGAAACCCCTGGGCATAAAATTTAAGGAGGCCCTGACTCCCTGAGAGTAATTACTTGCATAATTCTGAGAGTAAGTACTTCCTTAGATACTATGTCTGGGGACCTCACCCTAGTCCAGGCCTTGCACACCTGGGTCATTTACTAGCTATATGACCTTGAGCCAGTTACTTACCTACTGTTTCTTCATCTGTAAATTAGAGTGAAAAAAAGGCACCCTACTTACAGGACTGTTGTGAATATTAAATAAGTCAATGAATATGAACACTTTGGACAGCTTGCCGTCTAGTGCTGATATTAAGAGTTGGTTGTTGCCCTAGCTGGTTTGGCTCTGCAGATAGAGGGATAGAGCATTGGCCTGTGGACTGAGGGGTCCCTGGTTTGATTCCAGCCAAGGGCACATGCCTGGGCTGCGGGCTCAATCCCCATTGGGGGGCGTGCAGGAGGCAGCAGATCAATGATTCTCTCTCATCATTGACACTTCTCTCTCTCCCTCTCCCTTCCTCTCTGAAATCAATTTTAAAATATTTTTTTAAAAAAGAGTTGGTTGCTTATATTATCCTCAGTATTACATTCAAGTTTAAAATTAATATTTTCAGGCACACACCCCACCCCAAACAATTTTGATTCAGCAGGCCTGGGGTCGGGTGGAAGAGTGTGTCTTTGCAACATGCTCCCTTAGTTATTCTTACCCATGCTCGGGTCTGAGAACCACTGACCACTCCTCACTGACCACTCCTTTCTTACTCCTCAGCCACTTGCATTTCAGTCATCTCATTATTGCCCAGGTACCACATCAATGGCAATGAAGGCAAACGGTGCCAGGTGTGTTTCAGCCCAAAGGAAGCTACCTGGGAAGAACCCAAGAAATGCAGGGTCCATCCCCCCCGCCTCCCCCCCACCTCCAACATGACCTTGAGCAGGTGGAAGTCACTTCATCTTCAGCCATTAGAAGTAGGTGGCCTGAGGTCCCTTCCCAGGGGGCATGCCTCGAGTCTGTGTTACTATAGCCCCACCTGAATTGAACTCTTGAGCTTTATCCTCGCGTATTTCGCTGTCTGATCCTCTGAAACCACCTCACAGAAGCTCCTGGAGAATGCAATCACTCAGCTATTCATGGTGCTCCAGATCATGACAAGGAGGGGCTTTGTGAGTGGCACCTTCCTTTCACATGTAGAGATGCTTCAGGTACACGGCTGTGAATGCCTCCAAGCCGACTGGCATCAGTCCCCCAACAGTGCCCACGCCCATCCTTGCTACGCTGCCAGCAAGAAGTGCACAGGTGCAATTTCAATCGGGGCTTGTGTGGGACAATAGCTTCTGATTGAGGTGCCATCCCACCCGGGTGAGAAATCGGCTGCAGCATAATCAACAACTTTGTATTAAATGTTAGCACCGCTCACCGGCTAACTTCCGTTCTGAAGGGGTCTGTTTAACATGGAAAACACAAGCCCAAATGCTTGAGCAACTGAAATGCTCTGCCTGACTCTCAAAGAGAGGCTGAGGCAGAGCAAAAGCCACCGTTCCAAACAGCCTGAGGAGGAAGTCGCTGGGGCAGAAAACACATCTCAACCTGGCCATCGATTCAGGCTGTCAGCCGGCATTCACTCCAGGTCAGGGTGTGCCAGCCCAACTCAGTGGGGTGGTGCTGGTCCTGGCAGGCAAAATGCTACCACAAGTAGTTGTCGCTGTGATGTATTGAGTACTGACCACTAGGCACAACATTTCACAAGTGCGTTATCTCATTTACCATCATGACAACCTTATGAAGTTGGTGTTATTATCGTTACATAGATGGAATTCCCGAAGCACAGAGAAGTTAAGTAACATGCTCCAAAATCATGAAGTCAGAAAGTAGAGATCCGAGGTCCATGTGGCCCCCGAACCACAGTTCTGTTGTAAAGGGGTGCATTTGAACAGAATAAAACAAAAAAGTATGGCATGGTTCCACCTCTGTGTCATGATATACAGTTGTAGGAAGCATCAAACATACAAGATAAAAATAAGGGGCAGGGAGTCCATTTTGAAAAGCACACAAATTCTGCAGGGGTAGAGAGAGCATCAAAGAGAAGATGTAATTTGTAAAGTAGAGAGGGCACCTGTTGCCAATCCATCTTGTTACCTAAGCAGGACCAGGAAAACTGTAAGACCTGGGGTCTGAAACTCAACCCAGCCCAGGGGTGAGTAGCATCCAGACCCAACTGGGTATTAGCAGCTAGTAAAAGGCCTTGGGATGAATAGAGCTTGGCAGTGTCTGCCCCAAAATGATGCAACCCAAGAAGCAGAGTATCCTGGTGTAGGTCAGGGAGTTCCACGTGAAGGGAATGAAGAAGGGATTTTTTTTTTTTTTGGCCCTACAGGAGAGGAAGGTTAATGAAGTGGATGAGAGGAAAGGCTGGGTTTACCCAAGTTTCTACCCATCACAAGCTGTGTGATCTTGGACATGTTACCTGATTCTCTTTCTTCCTCTGGAAATTGAAGAAAATAATGGCACCTAAGTCATAAAGTGGTGGAGAAGAATAAAATAATTCTTGGGAAGCACTTGGCACTGTGTCTGAAATAGGATAAATACTTTATAAAGACGTGCTATTATTTTAATCATTCATAGGACATAGTAAAAGTTTTCAGAACTGGAGAGGTCATTAAGGGGAGGAGAGAAGCAGATAAGGATGACAGCCTGGGAGAAGTTGGTGGCAATGACATGTACCTTGGATGGTGGATCACAGGCATGTGGTTGGTGGGGAATTAGTAAGTACTATAAGAATGATTCTTTAATATGTGCCAGGTTCTATTTTAAGCACTACATGATTTAATTCAATTATACCTCACCCCAACCTCTATGATGTAGGTTAGAATATAGCTCCATTTTACAGATGTGGAAACTGAGGCTCAGAGACAGGAGGTAACTTGCCCAAGGACATAGAGCGAATAAGGGGTGAAATCAGAATTCCAAAGAGACATCAGATCATCTACTTATTGTCCTCAGGTTTCTATTAAATCCTTGGTTCAGAATTATTTTGGTTCCTCTATCAGGTATTGGGGAGGATTTGGGTCATGTCTAGACTCTAAAGTCTCTTTAACCACTAACAATCCCAGCTACCCAATAAAATGACATTAGTGTGTTAGGATACATTTGATTTAATCTCACCTGATGTATCTAGATTACAAACACTTTACCCATCCCAACCAGTATTCATTCAATCCCTCATTCAGCCAATGCCTGTTGTTATGCCTTTTTTTCTACATTCTAGATACTATTCAGGCCATAGGGACTCAAAGATGAATAAAATGCAGAGGCAGAGAGCTGGTAAATAGATAACCTTAGAACATTCTTATAAATGCTGTGATGGGAGCATTAGAAGATTTTTGTGTTTACAGGGGAGGATCCTATAAAGGGGAGGCAGTCAAGGGCCCAACTGCCTCTACTTAAGAGCCAGCACACCATCTCCTGCCATCTCTGCCTGCTCTGTGCCCAACCCTTGCTTCATCCTCCAGGCCTCCCATTGACATCAGCTCCATCCCTGAAATTACTATTTACATTCCTCTGACCATCCCATGTTCAAATTGACCAGTCAGTATTGAAGGGAATGAGACATATACCCTACCTTCAAGGAATTTATAATTTTACAATGTGTGATGAAGCACAAAGTCAATATTAAATAATCTGACAAGATATGAAGATTTGACTGTTATTTATGGTCCTGATGGCTAATAGCTCCAAGTGCTTTTGAGCTACTCTGATAAAGGGATCTCAGAGTTACCAGTACTCTCAAGCTTTCTTTTATTGTTTCATTTTATTGGAGCAGAAGATTTGCTGCCATTGGTTGGGAAACTTCGCTGCTCTTAAACAGAGAAGAAGACAGCAAAGAACTACTGAAAGCTCTTAATTTAAATTTTCTGAAGTGTGGCAGGAGAGAATTCATTTTCTGATGTTTGATGCTTCTTATAACTTGATTAGTAGCGATAAGCTATCCCACCGACTGGTGGTCAATGAACACTTGCTGAGCCTCTATACCTGGTAACCACAGGGAAGGATGAGAGAAAGCCATAAATGCACATACATGATTAGGACGACGACCATAACCAGTTCATACCATCTGTAATCAAAGTCAGGATGCGAGTCTCTAGTAAGTTTGGGGAGAGAGACTCCCTCCTTTATGCAGAGGCCATATTTATGGGTCAGATTGACAGTCATTGGGAAGACTGCTTTGCCTCGAACATCTACTGAATTGCTGCTGGAAATTCCACAATTAGCCTTCTCCCCCCTTTATATCCTGCCCTTTTCCTCTGTTAAACTCAAGAACTTGAAAGCTGTAGGCAGGAAGTTATAATCAGTTCAGTTTGGGTCAATCAACATGTATTGAGTGTCTCTTTGTAGACCAATAAAATGCTAGGCTTAGGATAAAAAGATGAGTTGCATAACTTGATTAAAAGACCCCATAGTCTAAGCAACAATTTTCTAAAGCCAACCCAAGGAGTGCAAAATATTGCCACTGAGGTCCTTGTTAAATAAAAATAAACTTCCCTAGGCTTCATCCCAGAGAATTGATTCAATAGATGTTCCCCCCATGATTTTGCTATGCAGTCTGAGTTAGAATTCACCAATCTAGGAAAGGGACAAAGACATCCATAAAATAAGTTATTATAATTCAGTGTTGTAAATTCTACAATAGAAGCACCGATAAAGTGCAATGGGGGAAAGCAATTAATATGAACTAGGAGAGTTGAGTGAGAAATCCACAGGTGAGACGTGTTCAAGACTGGCAGTGATGGATGAGTGGAGTTCATTCCGTGGATAGGGTGTGGGAGAGAAAGGCATTTGGGGCAGAGAGAAAAGCTTGCATGCAGATGCTTAGAGGGAAAGTACTTGGCATGTTCAGTGGGCAATTTAGTGCCTGCTGTGCTCTCAAACATAGACAAGCAGGATACAAAAGAGATGTGGACAAAGGGGATGAAACTATGGGAGAATTAACTAAAGGGCTCAGACAAGAAGAAAAAATACATTAAGCTATTCATTTATTTTGTTTTTTTATATTTTATTTTTTTTCAATCACCATTTATCCTCTCTATGCCCTCTACCCACCCTTCTCCCCCTCACCTCACAATCACCACACTGTTGTCTATGTCCATGAGTTCTCTCTCTCTCTTTTTTCCTTTTAATTTAAATGTAGACCTATTCATGTGTTTACTTATTCACTCTACAAATATATATTGAGCATTTGTCAGACAAGGACCACAGGGCAGTAGAGGGGAGAATGGAGCCTTGGAGCATAGGAAGGGAAGGGAGGCTGCTCAAAGGTGACCCACCTATTTAATGCAAATTTAAATGCAAATTATTGAAAATATTGGAACTAGAGACCTAAGACTGGAGATTCCTGAGATGTGGCTAATTTGTATCTGAATATAGGAACTGGAATTAGATAGATAATGTGTATGAAAATCATTTGTAACTACATATTGCTACACAGATATTTAGATTGCTGCATACATATTCAAACAAAAATAGAGTGATGTGTGAAGTGTGAGGGAAGATTGGTCCCAAGACAGGTCGTTTACAGAGGCTAATTTATTCCTGTCAGATACTTTAGAACCATGCACTTCTTTCTATTTGTCAGAAAAGAAAGAAGCTTCAGGTCTAATGTTTGGTTCTTTCTCTATCAAAAAATCTTCACCCCAAACCATAGACACTGATTCTGCTCAGAAAATCTCATTTGTCCCCAAGTGAGAGATTTTAGCCAGGGAATTTATGCTGTTAAGCATTTACTTTTCTTTCCTTTCCTTTTCTTTTCTTTTGTTTTTTTTTTTCTCTCTTCTATTCTCCTCCTCCTCCTCCTCCTCCTCCTCCTCCTCCTCCTTCTTCTTCTTCTTCTTCTTCTTCTTCTTCTTCTTCTTCTTCTTCTTCTTCTTCTTCTTCTTCTTCTTCTTCTTCTTCTTCTTCTTCTTCTTCTTCTTCTTCTTCTTCTTCTTCTTCTTCTTCTTCTTCTTCTTCTTCTTCTTCTTCTTCTTCTTCTTCTTCTTCTTCTTCTTCTTCTTCTTCTTCTTCTTCTTCTTCTTCTTCTTCTTCTTCTTCTTCTTCTGTTTTCTGCATTTCACTCTTTTTCTTTTGTGGGGAGGGAGTATAGGCTTTATTGGTGTGACTGATAGTCCATGACAAGGTGGGTCTCTGAAACCCTCCTTTGCTTCAGGACACCTGGGATGGAAATGTGTTGGACAAGAGTCTCAATGATTAAGGATTACAGCTGGACCAGTGTCTAAGGTAACTCAAGCTACCTTCACAAAATAGCATAGTCCAGGTGGTTTAAACAATAGAAATTTAAGTTATGACACTTCTGAACATAGTGGAGAGAATGAAACATGGTTAAAGAAGTTCCCAGGGCAAAAGCATGCCACCCCTTATGGCTCATAGGAAGGGTGTTTTGCTTGTCCATGGAGGCCATGGAAAGGTTTTAACCAGGGGACTGATAAGTTGGATTTCTATTTTAACCGAATAAGAGACCAGGTAAGAGACTGGGACGAGGGTACAGACAATAGAAATGAAATAAAATGGATGGATTTCCCAAATATATTGAATGTACCAATGATAGGATTTAATGTCAGACTGAATGCTAAAAATAGCTGATTCTGGGTGGTGGAATGGGAGGATGAATTTTAGTCACCTCTTTTTTTACTTAGATACATCTTATAATTTTTCTACAATGAACATTGATTATTTCAATAATTCCTTTAACATTTTAAAAACTAAACAAAGAGTGTTCTTCCTAAATACACCAAAAAGGGATAATGAGATTGTGTACAAGGCACATCCTGGAGAAACAACTACCCAATAAGAAGATTACTCAAAAGAAGAGCAAAATAGGTGAAGCAGGAGAAAGACCAGCTGTCGGCATGTATAAGCAATAGGAATCTCTGTGTCTCTGTGTTTGGCTAGGGCAGTGCTCGCCAGATTTTTGTTTTCAGCATTGGAATTTATTCTTCCAATAAAATCTACACAGAAGCCCTGTGTATAACAGAGGCCACAGGAGCACTGCTCTGGTTGAAGGGATGGGAGGCCCTGAGCCCCGCTTGCTCCATTTATGCCTGAGGGATCCTCCTCTATCTCACCCCCAAAGGAGACTGCACTTCTAAGAATGAGATCAACAATGGTTAGGCCTTTTCTCTTCTGTTTTGTTTGTTTGTTTGGCTTTAGGGAGTTGAGCAGAGGCAGCTCCATTTGATGCATGCATATGTGGGTGACAGACAAAGCTGAGTAGAAGCCTGGCTTCAACCTTTAGTCCCTCACAGCCTTTATTGGGCACTGACTAGAACAATGGGCGCAGCACTGATTAAACAGATGTCTTAGCCGGGAAATCAGGAAAAAGAAACCTTTCTTCTTTCAAGGAAAGGAAAGACAAGTGAGAGAATAAGAACATGAGTTGCAAGCAAAGTGCCCGCCTGAGGTTGGGCTTAAACTAGGTGTTTCTTTGATCTTTTTGTTTGACGCCTGTCATTGCTAAGGACATCTCATCAAGTCACGGTGCTCAGAGAGCAAGAGCAGTCCAGCCAAGGTGAATGGGCTGGGCCACGCGGGCAATCACTACCTTTGTCTGTTACCGCTCAGACAATGAAGGAATGTAATTGTTTCTGCCAAACTGAGTTTGCAGCACAGCTCTCTAGCTTATGAATTAAGGATGGGAAGCCATACCTTTTAGACTGATTTGTCTGGGAAGGGGTTTGACGAAGAACAAGTTCATGGGAGATTAGGTTAAGAATGCATTATAGTTGCCGAAACCGGTTTGGCTCAGGATGGGAAGCCATACCTTTTAGACTGATTTGTCTGGGAAGGGGTTTGACGAAGAACAAGTTCATGGGAGATTAGGTTAAGAATGCATTATAGTTCCATCTCTCCCTCCCTCTCCCTCTCCCTCCTCATGGTTTCTGTGGCAGCTGCCCTGTTCTCTCATGACTCTACACTCCTGGCTTCAGGTGATACACCGGGGCTGAGTATGGGCCCAAGCTGTGTTGTAATGTACCCCGAGAATCACAGAAGGATGCCTCATGAAGTCGAATTAAAGAGTCACATTTATTGCAATCCGGGACTACGAGGGGCCATTCCCCAAATCTCATAGTGATAAGATGGTGGCAAAACCAGACTTATATAGGCAAAGATTACAAAAAGCAGTTTACAGAAGCAGACTTAAGCATGTTAGCTAAATTATAGTTTTGGGTCTCCGGATCACTGAGTTGACAGAAATACATTATCTAGAGCCCTCGGGTCTTGGGACCACTGAGTTGACAGGAACACGTTATCTGGAGCCATCGAGGCAATTTAGAGTAATTGTGCTGACCTGGTCTTGGGACCACTGAGTCAACCGGAGGGCATTATCTGTGGCCACTGAGGCAATTTAGGATAATTGTGCTGTCCTGGTTCCCAGGTACAGAAGAATGTGCTTCAATAACCAGTAAGATCACAATCAATGGGATAGCATACATAAGTTCAGAAAATCAAAGTAACTTTTCTATTATTAAACAAAGCAAATAAGTACAGAAGCCAAACAGCAGGGTTAAAGTTAAACTATAGTTTCTACCTGAGATGATTGCTACCATACTTCAGCTGGACCAATCCGAGCATTTCAAACACAATCATAGTATATTTCTCCAGGGATGGCAATCTAATCCATGTTGATCCTATGAGTACCTCCCAGGGGTTTCTAGATTTGAAACCAAAAAACGTCAGTTAATCTATTTCAGGCAATGAAAGAAATAAGCTTTAAAACTTTATCTCATCTTTCAGTAGGTGGATGGATGAGGCATTCCTCCCGTGCATCCACACAGTGGAATACTCTACAGCTGAAACAGGAAGACACTATTGATACACACATCAACTTGAGTTCATTTCAAAGACACTATGCTGGCTGAGGGAAGCCAGTCCCTAGAAGTTACATACGGTATAATTCTGTTTATATGACATCCTCAAAAAGGCAAACTATAGTGACGAAGACAGTGGTTGCCAGGGGTTATGGGTGAGATAGCATAATGCAGTTAGGGGATTAAGAAACTGTTTTGTGTCCTGATTGTGGTGGTTACACAAATTTATACTTGTATTAAAATTCACAAAATTCCTAAATACTTTTCAGAAGAAAATCTTACTGTATGACACTTTTTAAATTAAATTTATTGGGGTGACATTAGTTAATAAAATTGTGTAGGTTTCAAGTGTAAAATTCTATGATATGTCATCTGTACATTGCACTGTGTTTGCCACTCAAAGTCAGATTTCCTTTCGTCCCCATTTATTTGATCCCCTTTACCCACCCTTCCCTTTTCCCTCTTTCCCTCTGGTAACCAACCACAGTGTTGTCTGTATTTATAAGCTTTTGTTTGTTTGCTTGTCCTGTTTGTTCAAGGACATTTGTTGCCCCATTTATTTGATCCCCTTTACCCACCCTTCCCTTTCCTTCTTTCCCTCTTGTAACCAACCACACTGTTGTCTGTATTTATAAGCTTTTATTTGTTTGCTTGTCCTGTTTGTTCATTTGTTGCTTTCTTTCTTTTTTAAATATTTATTGTTGAAAGTATTACATATGGCCCCCTCCTCCCCCATTGACTCCTTCTAGTCCTGCCCCTTCACCACCCTATTATCTGTATCCTTGGGTTAAGCATGTAAGTTCTTTGGTTGATCACTTTCCACCTATCCACCCTCCCCACCCTCCCTCTGAGATTCTGCAGTCTGTTCTATGCTTCTTTGTCTCTGGATCTATTTTGTTCATCAGTTTATTTTGTTCGTTAGAATCCACATATGAGTAAGATCACATGCTACTTGTCTTTCTCTGGCTGGCTTATTTCACTTAGCATAATATTCTCCAGGTCCCTCCATTTGGTCTCAAAAGGTAAGGGATCCTTCCATTTCACTGCTGCATAGTATTCCATGGTATAAATGTACCACAGCTTTTTTATCCACTCATCTACTGATAGGCTGATTCCAGATCTTAGCTATTGTAAATTGCCCTACCATGAACATAAGGGTGTATACATTCTTTCTGATTGGTGTTTTGGGTCACTTGTTGCTTTCAGTTTTATATCCCACATATGAGTGAAATCATATGGTTCTTGACTTCTTCTGTCTGATTCATTTTGTTTAGCATGATATTCTCAAGATCCATTCATATTGTCACAAATATCCGTATGTCATCTTTTCTTATGACTGAGTAGTATTCCATTGTATATATGAAGAAGTTGTGGTATAATACTTTTAAAAATAAATTTTCAAAACCGTTAAGAAGAAAACCTTGCTCACATACAAGGAGAGATGGTTGATCCACAAAAGATACAAAGTAGAGAAGATTAAAACTGCTGAGAAGCAGGAAGGTACAATTGGTGAACCAGAGCCCTTTTGGGCGTGGTCATTCTGGTCACTGCATCCTCATCCTTGGGATCCAAGAGACAGTCTGACACTCTTGCAAGAATTTCCCCTTCCCTATTTAAGCTTGCCTAGCCTGGCCATCTCATTAGCATGCCAGAGTCCTAACTGACTTAGTGAGAATTCGCTGGTTCAGTTTGGAGTTGAAGGGTAGCTTTCCTCTCTACAGGATAGGGAATAAAGAGCTGCTTCACGATAATGTCACCTTGGCATTCAGAGGTTTTGCCACATGGATAATAAAACCCACACTCCAGATTGCTGAGCCACTAAGCCTTGCCAAAAAGTCTCTCTCCCTAAGGTTGCCATATAACGCTGTGGGAGCTCATTAAATCTAAGAAATGTTTTAAGTGGCATTTATGGTTCTACACAGTTTAGCTGACCATATGGGGATAGTTTCCACAAAGCCTGCCAGGAAAAGTCCCGTGTTAGTAGCCTGCTAGCAGAGTTTTCTTCCAGGGTGAGGAGTGTGGGGGGAGGAAAGTCCAGTCTGCACAGAGACCACTCGTTCTTCTTTTCTAACTCCTGAAGTGATAAATCTCTGGGGCATCCTACCAGCTTACATTATTCCTCATGGAGATCTAGTCTATCTCACCTTTAATTCCACCGGGACCAGGTACAGTGACCATATCCTGTTTTCAGGACTGCATTTTTCATCCCTAGTACCAGGGATAAAACAGGGTGTTCATTTACATGCTTATTAATTTACACACCAACCATTAATACATTTTTGTCCTTCCATGAGGTCAGCACTTGGCTAGGAAACCAAGATGAGTGAGGCGGTGGTCAGGGAGATCACAGCCATATGGGGAAACAGGTTTCCCAATAACTACCTCCACACAGGAGGCAGACCAATAATCCGAAGTGACACTCAACAACAACAACAAAAAACCCTTCACATCTACTTAGTTCTCTCTAACTCCACTGCCACTCTGCTACTCCAGGCCACTGTCAGCTGTCCCTCTCCTAATTGATCCCTCTGCTTCCAGCTTGTTCCAATTCGGTCATGCTCCTTCCCAGAAAGTGACCTTTCTACAATGTATGTCATGTAAGCATGACTGTGTGAATCCCTTGATGAGTTTCTTGATTAAAATTCTATGGTGTCTCATTGTTCTTATGACAAAGTTCAAACTCCTTAACGTGGTCACAAGGTCCTGCAGGATCTATAGTCTAATTATGACTCTAGCCTCAAAAATGACAATTTCCCTTTTACACTCTAAACTCTAGCTAGAATCAACTTCTTTCCCTTCTAGGGACAGACTAAGACTGCTCTCACCTTCTGGATTTTGAGTAAACTCTTCCTTATTCTTTCTCTCTTTTTTTTCAAAATATATTCTTATTCATTTCAGAGAGGAAGGGATAGGGTAGAGATAGAAACATCAATGATGAGAGAGAATCATTGAT
>NW_005353324.1:2082397-2083365 GCF_000412655.1 Myotis brandtii | reverse complement strand
TCTAGAATAAGCTCCTCCATTAAGACCAAGTTAAGGGCACGTGGTCCCTGCCTGCTGGGTCTGCATCAGTTCTTCACGTCATTGCACCGAAAAAGCTGACAACAGCCTGGTGTTGTTTTGGTCATTGCAAAACTCATGCAGCTGCTTTGGGCAAAGGAAAAAGGACAGCAGAGAAGGAGCAGAGGCCTGGTGACAATTCATCCTAGAGCAAGACCAACTGTATTGTTAAGCGTTTGTGTTTTTTTAAGACATAAATTATTTTCCTTTTCAATATAGAACATAAAAACAAGTATTCTTCATTCTAAATATGGGCAGCAGTTGCGTGTCTGCCCAGTAGAGGGAGGTCTCTCACTTGCTTACAAAGATACTATTTACTACCCAGTAACACTCAGATTTACTGGGGGGAGCATGAGAAGAAGCACTTGAAAAATGATTTGGTATAAAATCGAGTCATCTAGGGTTATTGTTGGCTTGAAGTCTACCTAAATATAACAGACAGAAGAGGGAAACAGAGCAACACAGCAATTAAACTCCCGGAGATCCTTGCAAAGTTCTCTCCAGTACAGAGAGAGTGCCTTAGCTGCAGAAAGATAGTAGCACCTAGCCCCGTCTGAAGGAGGGCTGGCCAGCAAAGGACCAGGTCTCCAGCCTAAGAAGTTCAAGCTAATGAGAGCTAGAAGATTCCCACAGTCAGAGACGGTGGTGGTCAGATGCATTATTTTACTACAGGATATATTCTGTGAAGAAACATTTTGAATATTAATGTCCGGACTAGCACCCAGGCCTCTAAACCTACACACCCTATAGAACAGCACATCCTAATCGTCTGACTGCTTCGACGCTGACTCCTGGTGAAGTAAGCTGACTTCAGGGAGTCCCAAGCCAAGGGTTAGGACAAACACAGGTCTGATGTCTTTCCTGGTCCTTTTCTCCAAAGGGTGTAACCCTAATTTCAGTCTTGTTTCTCT
>NW_005353324.1:2014357-2081237 GCF_000412655.1 Myotis brandtii | reverse complement strand
GGATCTCCAGCCAAGTCCTGTCTCTAGGTTCTGTCCCTAGGTTCTGTCCCTAGGTTCTCTCTCTAGGTTCTGTGTCTAGGTTCTGTTTCCTGTTGTCTTGTTACATCTGTATTTATACCAGTTGATTTTAATCCTATCAATTTCTATTCCAAAGGTTAGGGCGTTTCTTATCTCCATTCCAGGGAGTAAAGATTATGTAGCTTAAGCGTGATTGTTCGTAGTTAAAGTGATTAACTACCCACCTGGAACTTAGTTAAGGGGTTTCACTCCCTCCCTAACTTCAGGGGAAAATCCCCACCTGGGGAAACAACCTTTCTCAGAGAGGTGACCTTGGCCAAAACACATAGCGCTAAGGGGAGCAAACACATTAAGAACAGTATGCTATATATGCCAGGTCCCTTGAAACACATGCTGTGCAGATGTTTCTTCCCTGCAGCGACTGTGTCAAGCAGCAAGGATGGACTGGCTCCCGGCAAGATAGTAAATATTTAGGCTTCGAGGGCCACACAGGTTCTGTTGCAAGTACACTAGTCACCCCTATCTGTGGAGGGGTACATTCTAAGTGAATGCCTAAACCACAGATAGTACTGAGTAGATAGAAGATTCATTTTCCCTGTAGAGCTTAGCAACCTCAGCATACAATCTTTTTTCTTTCTTTATTAAGTTGGGAACTTCCACCTTTTCATTTAAAGAAAGTACTTATTGCTTCTCTTTGTCATATCCGGATTGCCAGTATCACTACTCTTTCACTTTGGGGCCTTTTTAAGGAAAATAGGGGTTGCTTGAACACAAGCACTGCAATACTGGGACAGTGGATATGATAACTGAGGTGGCTACTACTAGTAAGTGACTAATAGGTGGGTAGCATATATAGTGTGGAGACACGGGACAAATGATTCACATCCAGGTGGGATAGTGGCATAAGATGTCATCATGCTGCTCAGAACAGCATGCAATTTAAAACGTATTCATTGTTCATGTCTGGAATTTTCCATTTAATATTTTTGAATCATGATTGACCTGAAATTGCGGAAAGCAAAATCGTGGTAAAGGGGCATTACTCTACTCAGCTCTGCCATTGTAGTGCAACTGCTACCACAGATAATACATACACAGATAATGGGCATGGCTGTATTCCAGTAAGGACACTGAAATTTGAATTTCATATAATTTTCATGTGTTACAGAATATTTTCTTCTTTTGATTTGTTTCAACCATCTAAAGTTTATTTAAAAGCCATTCGCTGCTCACAAGCCATACAAAGACAGGCCAGTAGGATTTGGCCCTGGGGTTATGGAGTGTTGCAAGTCCTACTTGGAAATCTGAGCGGTGAAGTGGTAGATGGGGAAGGGAGAAGCCTGAGCGCCACCTAGAGGCCATAACATCTAATGTCACTCCTAGAACAATAATGCATTTTGCTCAAGCTGAGTTAGTTACTCTGGTTCTCAAACTTGGAAGTACAACAGAATTATACAGGACACTGTTTTTTGTTTTTGTTTTTGTTATATATATATAATTGATTTCAGAGAGGAAAGGAGAAGGAGAGAGAAGAGTTAGAAACATCAATGATGAGAGTCACTGATCGGTTTCTCCCTGCACACTCCCTACTGGGGATCTATCCCGCAACCCAGGCATGTGCCCCTTAACGGAATCGAACCTGGGACCCTTCAGTCTGCAGGTTGATGCTCTATCCACTGAGCCAAACCGGCCAGGGCCAGGGCACTGTATAAAAAACTTTCAGGCTTCATCTCCAGAAATTCTGATTTAGTCAGATGATGGGATTGGAAATTTATTATTTTAAAAGAATATGAATGGGAAATTTACAGTAGAGAAACCTATATGGCTAATAAATATGCGAAAAGATGTTCAAAATCATTAGTAATTGGGGAAATGCAACCTAAAATAACAAGGCACAATTTTATATGCCAGAGTGATAAAATTAATATAGCTGATAATACCATCTGCACTAGACCTTGTAGAACAAGAACTTATTCCAACTTGCTCTGTATTGTCTCTTGATTACCCTTTCTCTTGCTCTTCTTGAGGAGTAAATATTTAAATTGTAGATTTTCCTTTTCCGCTACAGCAAAACATACACAATTCATTTACAATGTCTGAGCTCTGCAAATCCCCCACTCCTGGGCGCTGCCTTGTCTTTGGTTTTAAAATCTGGTTCAGAAAATGGCTCTGCTCAGCTTCTGTTTGGGCTTTAGCGGCAGCAGGGTCTTTCCAAACAGCATAACTAAGGATTTGGAGAAGAGTCATTACTCTCTCCCAAGCAGCGACTGATTTCAGCACGGGCTGCTGGCTTCCAGTGAGAAATAAAAGCATGCACAGATCCACCTAAAAAGCGGGGAGATAATGAAAGTAACAAATTCCCTGGATCTAAACATCTCACTTGCAAGTTACAAAGGGGCTGGAAAGAGGGGAGGATTGATTTGCATGTGGCTCCAGGAAGCAACCACCAGCCAAGGTAGAAGCCCTCAGGGAAGCCTCAGGGATTCGCTGCAGGGGACAAGGATCTTATTGGTAAATCTGAAGACTCAATAGCCAAGATTTGGGAGATTAGAAGTCAATGGTTATAAAGATTACAGAAAACACAGTGGGCATGTGTTGTTGTTGTTTTTAAACTGCGTTCCTGTCGGAATAATGGCAAGATTATTAAATCCGGAGCATCAACCAGTGGACATCTGTCCAGCATCGCCCCTCCCCTGGACGCTGAGGCCAGATAATTAGATTCTCTCCCCTCGTTCCAGTGTATCTTTCATCAGAAAGCCGCGTGACCCATCCTGTCAGCGAAACCCACAAAGATGGCTGCGAAGTAAGTGACCAGACACTGCCGGTCTCCCCAGACCAAGGGAATGATACAGTTCAGCTGCTGGGCTGATTTTTGTTTAATGCCAAGTCTGCAGCTCGGCTGTCAGACCAGTGAAGTGAAAAGAAAATTAGGGGCCAAATGCCGAAACCCTCAAGAAATGTCACGAAGAAGAAGCAGAAACAAGTAAAAAGGTTTTCCTTATTATTATTTTTTTTAATGTTTAAATATATGGATTTTGTTATCAGTACACCGAAAATGGAATCAGCGACCCGTGGGACCAAATGCTTACGTTTAAGAAATGCCTTGAACTTTAAATAAACACCATTTTCTTCTCTTTCGGATTAATTTACTTGCAGATGTGTGACATGGCTTGGGAATATACACCCGGCTGAAACATACAGACAAGAGCAGGGCAGAACCTAATTTTCTTACTGTTCAGCCTTTCTTGAACAGACAACATAGCTTTCAAAAGAAACATTAACTTCTCTTTTTTATCCTCTTCAGGGACAAACAGAATGAATTGAAGGCAGAATTTAGAGTTTTCTCCAGTGACCACAAAATAGTATTTTAAAATCTTTTCGAGTTTTGGCTTTGCTGCCGTTTTGATGGTTTTTTCTATCCCTTGGCAGGCCTGTGCCTTTCTACATAGCCCAGTCCCACCGTCTCCTTAGTCCTGTTTTTATTAGCAGTAAAGATGCCTTAACTAGTGATGCATCTATAAGGAACTCACATCCCATCTCTGGGCCTTAGCTTTCTCTCTGTGCCCTGAGAGAGTTGTGTGGCCCTGCTATTAGTGGTCTAGTTACAGGGGTGGGCAAACTTTTTGACTCGAGGGCCACAATGGGTTCTTAAACTGGACTGGAGGGCCGGAACAAAAGCATGGATGGAGTGTTTGTGTGAACTAATATAAATTCAAAGTAAACATCATTACATAAAAGGGTACGGTCTTTTTTTTTTTTAGTTTTATTCATTTCAAATGGGCCGGATCTGGCCCGTGGGCCGTAGTTTGCCCACAGCTGCCCTGGAGTGTGTCCTGGCCAATTTAGGCTGGGTTTCCAGAGTGCTGGCATTTGGTCCTCAGTTGCTGAGGTCTGGGCTGATTAGGGCCCAGTGGGAAGGGGGGAGCGGGGGAGGGGAATGGAGGGATGGTTCTCTGTTTCATTTCCAATGTGTGTGTGAATCACAGGAAGGATTGAGGGGAGACAGGAAAGTTGTGTAGGGTAGAGAAAGCAGGGGCGGGGGTTGAGGGTGGGAATGTTGCCTTTGGGCGGCCCACCCACCTGCCTCAAGTTCCTAAGAACTTGGACATGGAAAAAAACAATCTACTCTCTACCCACTGTCATGTACGTGAGAGTAGAAAGCAGAAGCCTTGAGCCAGAAGCTGGTAGGTGCCCCCTGGCCTCTCCATAAAGTACAGCCCAGCCTTTGTCCATGTCCTCCCAGAGCCCGAGTGGGCCAGGACATGGGTTAGTGCTCTGCTCCGAGATCCCGATGTGATCTAGGGCGGAAGCCAGCCAGTCTTTTCACTTGTGACCAAAGGCAGCCTCACCTGATTTCCTCGTTGTTTTTAAACCATTTGACAGCTCAGTGAGCTGTCAAGAACGTCAATTTTGACCTGAATGGGAAGCCTGACCCCATTCATCAATAACGTCCTCTCAAGCTTCCCCCACCAGGCAAGAGGTCTCCAAGTGTGGTCCGAGGACCACCCACAGGAGAGAGCCCCTGCTCCCAGCCTCGCAGCTGGAATGTTTATCAAGTCCCCCCATGTGCTCTCCGGCACTGTCAGGCAGCACACTGTTGGAATGTCCTCTCCGCTGTCCTTTCTCCTTAATAGATGGTTCCTTATTTCCTCCATGACCTTCAGGCATTCACTTACCAAGAGCCAGGAGAAAGGAAGATCTACAAGGAAAAGCAGATATGTCTTTTATTCACTGATATATCCCAAATTCTTAGAAGAGTACTCACATAGTAATTGCTTTGCTGTTCCTCTTGGTACTCCACCTCTTCCTACAGGAAACCCTTGGGAAAGAGGTTGATGATCTGGGATAAATTGTTTTTACCTTATAATGGGGCTTCCATCGGGCATAGGAGAAAGGTTTGGAAAGTAGAGAGGAAAGCCAGCAAGGACTGTATGGGATCTGAGGGCTTCATTGCAGGCATTGGAGGCATTGGGGGGGCAGGGGGTGGGGGGAGGAAAGAGGACGGAGGTACCCACCCTACAGATCCTACAGACCCCCTGGAGCAGGGGTGGGCAAACTTTTTGACTCGAGGGCCACAATGGGTTCTTAAACTGGACCGGAGGGCCGGAACAAAAGCATGGATGGAGTGTTTGTGTGAACTAATATAACCTGATGTGATCTAGGGTGGAAGCCAGCCAGAGTCTTTTCACTTGTGACCAAAGGCAGCCTCACCTGATTTCCTCGTTGTTTTTAAACCATTTGACAGCTCAGTGAGCTGTCAAGAACGTCAATTTTGACCTGAATGGGAAGCCTGACCCCATTCATCAATAACGTCCTCTCAAGCTTCCCCCACCAGGCAAGAGGTCTCCAAGTGTGGTCCGAGGACCACCCACAGGAGAGAGCCCCTGCTCCCAGCCTCGCAGCTGGAATGTTTATCAAGTCCCCCCATGTGCTCTCCGGCACTGTCAGGCAGCACACTGTTGGAATGTCCTCTCCGCTGTCCTTTCTCCTTAATAGATGGTTCCTTATTTCCTCCATGACCTTCAGGCATTCACTTACCAAGAGCCAGGAGAAAGGAAGATCTACAAGGAAAAGCAGATATGTCTTTTATTCACTGATATATCCCAAATTCTTAGAAGAGTACTCACATAGTAATTGCTTAATAAATATTTGAGTTTTGGATTTTTTTTTGTTAGCTTTTTTTGTTAATCCTTACCCGAAGATATTTTTCCATTGATTTTTAGAGAGAATGGAAGGGAGGCGGGGAGACAGAGAGAGAAACATCAACGTGAGAGAGACATGGATTGGTTGCCTCCCACATGAATCCTGACCTGTGATGGGGGATCGAGCCTGTAACAGGGTACACGCCCTTGATCAGAGTCTAACCCGAGACCCTTCAGTCCGTGGGCCAACATTCTATCCACTGAGTCATACTGGCTAGGGCAGTAAATACTTGTTAAATAAAATGCTCTTTGAATGCTTACTTTGTGCCAGGCACTAGCCTAAGCGCTGGGGATGCTCCACAAACCAGGCTGGCCCATTGGGTTCATGACTTTGGGTATTTGGGGAAGCTTAGTAGGGGACAACAGACTTGACAGACTAAATGAGCAATTGGTATAAAGTGTAAAGACTATGACAATAAAGGGTGGTGAGAATAATATTAGGGTTTGTGGATGTGAATCTGAAGGCCGCTGGGCTCTTGCCAATATTGTGCATGGTAATTTTGTTACTGATTGACACTCCATATTTATCATTCAGGTGCAGATGTCCCCCCCACCTTGCACTGGTACAGACACATGGACACTCACACACTGTCAGACCCTAGAAGACTCAGGGCAGGGGCGGTGGGAGGCAGAGTGGACCCCGCTCCCTCCATGATAATTGACATTTCCATGTCAATGTCAGCTGGAGGTGGGCCACTTTCCCAGTCTCTGTGGCATTCGAAGCCTCACCCAGAGTAACAAGCAGTAAAAGCCAGAAACTCAAAACGGAGGTGGGCTTGCTGGGAGCACAGCAGAAAGGGGGTCGTAAGAAGTTGGCATTCCCATGGTGCAGCCAGCAGCTAGAACGTTTATGGCCAGAAGTGAGCGTGAGTGTGGAGCCCATGTCAGAGGAAGAAAGAGACATCTATGTGGTGTGGTCCTGCCCACTTTATCCCGCCATTTCCCTTTGCTGTTCCTCTTGGTACCCCACCTCTTCCTACAGGCAGGTTGCCTTCTCTGATTTTGGAATTAAAAAAACCTCCACCTGGTATTTAAGTCTTCTGCTCTCTTTTCTTTGACTGCCAGCCATGAAAATTGTCCTCTCCCCTGCTCCCCCTTCCTTGGCTACTAGGAAATTCAGAGCTAAGGTCAATGTCCAGTTAAAACAATCAGATTTTCCTACTTATTTTGTAATTTTGTTTCCTGTTTCTTCTTCTTGTTTTAAAACATATATATTTTTATTAATATTTTAACAGCTGTACTGCAACTGTTTCTATTCTTGAAAGCTGCCTTAAATTTTTGGAAGTTTTATGCAGATATAAATTATGAATAAATAGAATACATGTGTCCATTTTTCTCCCACCCGGCAATCCCTTAACACTCCCATGACTGCAGTCACATTGCCATGTGAACACTGCCTCCTCCTCTGGCCTTCCCCCAGTCTCCATAATAATCCTTTGTTACTCTTCACTGTAGGCACCAACATACTCTTGGAACCTCTCATTCCCTTCATTTTCTCCTTGCTCCCCGCTTGCTGGCCTTGCTGAGGCTCCCCCGCACCCTGCCCTGGCCCCCAAGTTTAGTGTTCAGCATTCTTCCGGGCTCTGATGCCTCACTCTGTCTCCCAGATCTTGGCCACCACGACACCTGTTCCACTTGAATGGGATCGGAGTCACCTTTCTGTCCACAAAGGATTCCCCCAGGGAAATCAAGCATTCAGTTAGGGGAGACCGAAGTGGGACTTAGTCCCAGGATTCTTGCACCCTGGCTCCCAACCCCCAACAATGAAATAACTCAACCGGGGCCTCCCTCTGTGTGTTTCTGTCCTGCTGCTTGGTAAATGTGTGCTCGCTCATTTATAACTGAGGCTTTCAAGCCCAGCATCGCTCATCCTGCTGTTTGACAGTTGTGCCTCCCAAACCCTTTGAATCTTAAATTAGTGTCACTACAATGGTATGATTCATTGCTCTCACTCTCTCTCAAGATTCTGGTTGTTGTTTTTTAAGCAGCTCTTCCATTAAGGTGGAAGAGCCAGCATAGAACACACACAATATGTGTCAGCCAACACCCCCTGCCCCCCCAACTCAGTGGGTGGTCCAGCCTTATGCTCCAAATACAGCCTCTGAGAAGAGGAGGGAAGTTATGCTTGTTTATCCTTTCCTGAAACTTAATTTTCAGTGGGTGTCAGTACTTGTACACATGGGTTATAGGGACTGTACTCACCTTTCAATAAAGAACAATAAAAAAATTTTTTAAAGGGGTGCAACCATCTATCTACTGTACTGACTTGTGAGTTCTCTTGTCTCAAAGGTAAATTTTCTCTTAGTCCAGTTTGACTAAAACAGAGCATGAAAATCACTCATTCATTCAACAAATGTTTGTTGGAGAGGCTCTGCTTTAGGACCTGGGAATATACCAGTGAATTCTTTGTGGATCTTATATTCCAGTGAAGAGAAGACAGACAATAAAACACGTAGGCATGAGGTAATATTGGCACACACTGAGTGTCTAAAGAAAAATAAAATGATAATTTTAGACAGAATAATCAAGGAAGACCCCTCTAAGGAGGTGCTATTTGAGCAAAGATCTGAATGAAATTAGGGATCCTTCTCCTTTCTCTTGTCCATGGCAGACATCAATAATCAATCACAGACATCAGTTCTTTTCCATGGATTCATACAATCCTCACAGCACTCCAGGTCATCACTGCCATGTGGCTGGTGTCAAGATGTAGAATTAGACCTATTTTCCATCCTGTTCTAAAAATGCCTTCCTTTCTAAAGCAAGGAGGAAAGTGTAAAATAGAGAATGATTGAGGGACTCATCCTTGTTCAGAGCCTAAAGATGCAGGACTGATTGTCTTCTTCCCTTCTTTTGTCATAAGTACAAAATGTTTTCATCCCTTCGCCATGTTGATTTTGTATGTCTGAGCTTATAATTCAACTCTCCAGTGTTTTTTGACCTGCTCACATTCACTGGGCGCTGCAGTTACCTCGGCTGATTAATCCTAACTACTGGCCTTAAATCATGGATGTTGTTATGCCAGAGGCGTATTCTCAGATCTCAACCTGAAGCGCATCGTAAGTAGCATGTTTTCCCTGACAAAATCCATTTTCACAAGTAAAACATTCTGTGCATACAGTTGCATTTTATTAATTCATTTATCGAGCGCCTACTGGATGTCAGATACAAAGCTTTAAAGATCGATAAGATCATAATGTCTCACTCAAGTCTTATACAAATGTCAATGGAGGATAAAGTGTTATAGAAGGGGAGATCCAAATCTTATCCTCTTATAATAATAATTTTTAAGACCATGACTACAAACCACTGCCTCAATGACAGCCAATGACTTCCAGTTGCTACCCAGTGGCAATCTTCATTCTATTTGACCTCTACTTAACCCCAAGGACCATGTCTTTCTTCTCTCCAGTGGCCTCTGCCAGTTCCTATGACTAAGCATTATCCCACTCTTTGTTTTCACCCATCTTTCTCCACATCCTTTCTCTGTGGACCTCAGTCACTACCAGAGATTTAATATCATTTTCAAATGGGTCTCAAATATTTATCCCTGGTTATGACTTCTCTCCTGCATTATAGTTCACCAAAATATCATTCTGGAAACTGAGATTCTCTATGTTTGAAGTCAAACACACCACCACTGTATTTACCAAATCTTTTGGATTGCAAATGAAAAAATCTAACTGAAAGTGGCTTAAATAGGGGATGAGGAATATTTTCCTCTGTAACCACAAGAGCCCTGAGCTCAATCTAGAAACTCAAATGGTATTGTCTAAAATTACATCTCTTCTCTTCCCTCCCCTCCCCTTCTTTTCCCTCTCCTCTCCTCCCTTTTCACCCACATTCCCTATCTTGTGTGTGTGTGTGTGTGTGTGTGTGTGTGTGTGTGTACATGCTGACTTCCTTTTTTCTAAGTCAGGCTCTACTTTCACTGCCTTAGTAAACCTATAGTTGAATTTCATTGGGCTAACTTGGGACTGGCCATCCTGTACCCAATCACATAACTAAAGTGTGGAAATATGTTAAATATTTTTTAATAGAACAAAAAGTTTATTATTCCCAATCAGTAGTTCCTGGGGGCTTTGATGTTAAGTCACACATAATTCAAAAAATATTTTAAGGAATATTTTTATTGATTTCAGAGAGGAAGAGTGAGGGAGAGAGAGATAGAAACATCAATGATGATAAAGAATCATTGATTGGCTGCCTTGTGCAGGCCCCATATCCGGGCATGTGCCCTGACCAGAATCAAACCAAGACCTCCTGGTTCATAGCTCAACGCTCAACCACTGAGCCACGTCAGCTGGACCCAAACATCTTCTTAATCTCAGTGACCACCTTTAGCACCAGCTCTACTGGGATGAAAATTGGCTAATTATTGAAACTTTAAAGCTATGGATTAGCTTCAATCACATAATCTTTAGTCCAATATAGAAAAATTGAGAAAAGGGAGAAAATATATTGAAAAGACAAAAGCAACAGATATTAATTACAATCCTCACCTCCCAAAAATTTTTCCCCACTGATTTACTTGTGTCTGTTAAACAATATAATGTATGTAAAAACATTATGTAAATGAAACTATCCTCAAATGTTATTAATCTTACTACTATTTTAATGATATCACAAGTTTAAATAATTCAGACTTCAACACCTTCATCTCTCTTTGACTTCATCTTTCTCTCCATTGCTTCCCATCCATCAACATTTAATCAGTTGTCAGACCTTCTAGATCCTGTAACAAAACTATAGCAAAAATCTTCTACCTAAACCCATTCCCACAAAACTCTACCCTTCTAAGTCAAAGTCTCTCAGATCTGAGAACACCTGATATATCTACAAAGGACTTTGCTAATTTATTGACCTCATAGAATTTATAATCTACTGGAGGAGACAGACAAATAAGAAATTACTTGTCAAATACCCCTTACATACCAGGGACAGAAAGCAGTTAAACTCAATGGACAAACTGCCTCTTTCTCTACTTGAATATGTTAAGGTTGATTCGGGGGCTCTGTTTCATACCCAATCAGGAAACACTAGCATTCTTACAATCCTTCACACATTCAGAGTTAGGCAAAGGGGCAGCGTTGCAGCACCTGCTGTCTTCCTGGTCCCTAGAGAAGTCTTGCCTATGGTCCCATCCCCTAAAAGGAACTGGTGATTGTGGCCTGCAGGCATCTTGGGAAAAGGGACATTGTGGGTCCTTGTACCCACATGCAAGTTGGTTCAGAAAGTTTGAAACTGACTCAGATATTTGGAGAGAACCTCCCAAAGTATCTTTGTATTTTCATGCTTTTTCAATTCGCATTGGCCATAAATAATTTGAATTGTAGGATCTGCTCCAATATAGACCACAATTTCTGAAAAAGCCTCAGGAATTCCAAGGTCTGGGACACAAGCAGGAACTCACTCCAAATTTCAGTTTCAATCTGTGTTTTGCATTCAGTTTTAATGGTTTATGAAGGTGCTTCCCCAGCTGTATTCTGTGGACTCCCGATTCCAGGGGATGGTAATTAGGGATCTGTAGGACATAATTTGAGAAATGTTGTCTTAAGAGATATTGTTGTGTTTAGTGAATAGTTTCTGAAATAAGAACATAATTTTGAACTCTGAGGGTTGTATCTGCAACAGCTGACTGGTTGCCTAGGATACCACTGAGTATGACAGCAAATGACAGAAAACACAATGAACAGATGGATTCTTAGTTGGAGGGATAAAAATTCATCTAAATGTAAGAGGCAGGTGGAAATAAATATTCTGATTTGAAGAGAATCCACAGGGTTTGTATGGCTGATAAAAGCACACCCTTATAAGTAACTATAAGGGCTTTCTTCCTCTCTCTTCTTTTGCCACTGGAGATATCATTAAGTTCAGATAGACACCTGGGTGGAGTCCATTTGAAACCTGACTCTAGTTACTGCAACTACATCTCATCTTCCAGGTCCTCAGTCATTTAGCCCTCCCTCCTCCCCCCTCAGCCCCCCCACCCCCCTTGACTTTCAGTCACATTCCTTGGGCAGTTCTTCCTTCCCTAAGGGATTACAACTGAGTCCTTGGGTGCCTTTTCCAAATGCTCTCTAACCCATCCATCTCAGTTAGCTACATGTCCTAATGTCCTACTCTAAACTTCCTCTCGCAACTTGACCTCTTCCTCTTACCCAGCTTGCCTATAGGAACCCACTATATTTTGCGAGACTCTGAGGTGAAGTCTATGATTCTTCTACAACCCAAGGAGTGCAGGGCTGATAAATGTCTAGCTTTCCTATGGCTGCTATAACAAATTACCACAAACTTGGTGGCTTCGAACAACACAGATCTATTATCTTATAGTTCTGGAGTTCGGAAGTCCAAAATGAGTTTTATGTGGCTAAAATCAAGGTGTTGGCAGAGCTGCTTCCCTCTGGAGACTCCAGGGGACGCTCTGTTTCCTTGCTTCTTCCAGAGGCTACTAGACTTCCTTGCCTCATGGCTGCATCACTGAAACCTCTTCTTCTGTCATCACATATCCTGTCTGATTCTGACCCTCTGCTTCCCTCTTCTAAGGACCCTTGTGATTACATTGAGCTCACCCAGATAATCCAAAATAATCTCACATCTCAGGATTCTTAATTTAGCTCAAGCAGTGTTGCTCAGTGGTTAAGCATTGACCCTTGAACCAGGAGGACGGGGCACATGCCCGGGTTGCGGGCTTGATCCCCAGTGGAGGCATGAGGGAGGCAGCTGATGGATGAATCGCTCTCATCATTGAGTTTCTAAATCTCTTTCTATGAAATCAATAAAAACATATTTTTTAAAAATCCTTAATTTAATCACATCTGTAAAGTCCCTTTTGCCATGTAAGGTAATATATTCACAGATTTCAATCTTTGGGGTTGTTATTCAGCCGACCACAGTTGGGGAGGGGATAGAATTCTGTACTAATCCTGTTCTCTGTTGATATTTCCAGGCCATTACTCTACAACAGGTATCAATAAACTTTTTCCCTAAAGGGCTACACAGTAAATATTTTAGGCGTTGTGGGCCCTGAGGCAAAATTGAAGCTATTATGTAGGTACTTGTATAACCATTTTAAATGTAATTATTTTAAGATGTAAAAACCATTCTTAGCTTGCACGTGGCATCTAAACAGGTGGTGGGCTGGATTTGGCCCATAGACTGTAGTTTGCCAAATTCTACTCTCCAGTCTCTTATAAAATACTTTCTTAGAAGATCATGTCATTCAAATCTCCTTTACGGTAACTTGCCTGTCCCTTACAGGTATGCTGGGTACTGCCATACCTATTGATGAGTTACTCACCTGGATAAATATCTCAAAAAACAGGAACTGCCTCTTGAGTCCTGAATATGCAAAACTCTAATTCTGCAAAGTAGCTGTAACGTCATAAAGAGAAAATGTATTTCTGTTCACGCGTCTCTCCTTCCTATCAAAAGTTCCTAATTCAGAAATGCATTCTTCCCATTCAAGGAATTCACTCACAAATATACAGATATTGCATGGAGTGGTAACAGTTTTTCCATTCCAAAGACATATACAAGACTGGTGTCATAACACGGTATAAGACATCAGATACGCACCATGAAAAGACCAGAAACTATGAAAAAAAATGTAAATTAACAGGAGTACAAAGGAAAATGTTTAGCTCCTCACCACATCTTTTTGACTATGTGGAGCTGGTTGTGCAATTCAGACTCTGAATGGACACCCCACTATGGGGTCTGGCTTTAGGCCCAGATAAATCTTTCTTCTTGGTGCCTCTGAGTTTCTTGTGTTTTTCAAATGGGAGTTGGAAGTGCAAGTCACTTTTTATTTTATTGTTGTCACTGTTAGTCCCAGATCTCTTTCTATTGACGAAAGAAAGAAAACAGAAAGGAAAGATGGCCAGGAAAAGAGAATTTCATCTGGCAGGTCCCTCTTGCGCTGACTGAATGATGTTTTTTCCAGTACAAAGGAGACTTTAAATGCATCTGATGGCCAAGTGCCTCAGATCAAGTGATACTAAGATGATCTTGAAAGTAGGAATAAAAAGGATATATGATGTGACTATTTTGGAGGAACAAGAGGCACACTCCCAATGGTTAAGCTTTAAAACGTTCCCTTTACTTCTTCAAGCTGGAGGAACTAGAAAATTGATGATCAATGAGGTTAAGAACAGCCATTGTAACTTCAAGAAAGAACATCCAATCCTTATAAACCTGTAAGAGCTGTGTAAGACTCTCAATGCTGAATTGAACTTGAAAAGTACAATGATAGTCATACCACATGGTCACATATGAATTGATATAGAGGAAGATGGGAGACTCTAAAGCTGAAAAACACGAGGAGATGATTAACAGTAGAGAAAGCAGTAAATGTCACTTAGGGAAGACCACTGTAATCCATTGGGCAGAACTTGGTCACGTGACCACAGCTAACTACAAGAGAGACTGGGAAATGCAGCCCATCTATGTGCCTAGGAGGCAAAGGAAATAGTGTTTGGTGAATACATCATAGGCCTTACTACAGTTCAATAAGTAATTGCTGAAAGCATATGACGTGGCAGGCTCTGTGTATCCTCCCTGCCTTTGAAGCACAGATGGATGATTTCACAACAACGTGATCAAAGAGCAATGATCATAACAAACACAGAAGACATGGAAACTTGGAGGATGATACTTAGCTCAGCTTGGAGAAGGCTTGGACGTCTCCCTGGTAGATGAAACTCTTGTGCTGAACCTTGAGGATGGGTAGAAGAGTGGGAGGAATGGATTGGGGGAAGGTGTTTCAGGCAAAACAATGATCAGATTAGATCATTCTGTGTGGAAGAGGACTATAAGCAATTCAATATTATTAGAGTGAAAGGAATGGGCAAGAAGGAGGAGCAGGAGATGAAGCTGTGGGGACCTGGCATGAAATTTAGAGGCAATTGAAGAGTTTCAATAAGCAACGGGAAGAAAGTTGGGTGGGGGAGGGATGGTCACATGGGCAGAAACACATTTAATAGAGATCACTTTGGTATCTATATTCAGGATGATATTGAAGGAGGCAAGACTTAGAGAACAGTTTAGAAGTTTTTACAAGTGTCCAGGCAGGAGATAATAAGGGTTTGAATTAGACTGTAAAGAAATGATTGATGCAAGAAATATAAATAACTTAAAATTGGGAAAATTTGCTAATTGGTTATATGTGAAGGTTAAAATAAAAGAGACTGGAATCAGCCCCAGACTTCTGACTTGGGTAACCCTACAACTTGTCTTGTCATGGACTGACATAGAAACATAAACCTATAAAAATAGATAGATCAGAGGGTCTGGGAGAAGGTGAGTGCAGTTTGGAGAATTGTCTAGTCATATATTGCATGGCAAACTATTTCGAAACTTAGTGACATAAAACAACCACCAATTTACTATGCTCATGGATTCTGCAGGCCAAGATGTTGGACAGGGCTCAGCAGAAATGCTTTATGTCTACTCTACCACATCTGGGGCTGTAGTTTGGAAGAAACATATGGCTGGAATCATAGGAGATTTTTGCACTCACAGGCTGGGGCTTTGATGGGAATAGTTAGAAGGCTGAGTTTAGCATTATAGAATGGTCAGCAGCATCCTTGCCCTCTACCTACAAGATAACAAATGCATCCCACCCACCCACTTGTGACAACCAAACTATCTGGCATTGCCAATATTGCCGGAAGGGCAACTATCTCCTATTATAGCCAGTTGAGGAGCAGTGGGCTACATGTGTCTGAAACTTAGCCAGGACTGGAGAATGACTTTGCAAGTCATCAGCATGTAGGAGGTCATTAGAGCCATTACAATCTATGAGATGCCTTGGGATATTTGGAATGAGAAAATTAGAGGGTCAAGGCTAGAAGTAAAGACCCATATTGAAGAGGGTAAGAAAAAGGGATAACATTAAGAAAGACAAAAAAAAGTGCTCGTGTCAACAGCACATATACTAAAATTGGACCGATACAGAGAAGATTAGCATGGCCCCTGCTCAAGGATGACTCGCAAATTTTTGAAGCGTTCCATATTTTTACGAACATAGATAGATCCAGAGACAGAGAAGCATGGAACAGACTGTCAAACTTCAGAGGGAAGGCAGGGGAGTGGTGGGGGAAGAGATCAACCAAAGGACTTGTATGCATGCATGTAAGCATAATCAATGGACACAGACACTTGGGGTGTCGGGGGAGGGCATGTGCAGGGGAGGTGGGGGTGGCTGAGGAGAGGTCAATGGGGGAAAAAGGAGACTTATGTAATACTATATGTAATACTTCAAACAATAAAGAATTAAAAGAAAGATTTTTTAAAAATCAAGAGAGATAGTAGGAGAACCAAGAAAGAAAGGAAAGGGTGGTGCAGTGGCTATTGCTAGTGTCTGCCCAACACCTTATCTCTACTCTCTCCTTCGATAAACCCATCTGCTGGGCCACAGTAGCTGGTCCATGGATGGCCACACTACAAAAGATAGGCCAAGTAGTCCTTCCCTGTGATTTTAATTTCGAACCTTGAAGCAAGATGTTTCTTTCCTTTTGTTTCCTTATATTGGAATGATGTCAATAAACCCAGAAGTGCCTATGGCGAAGGTTCCTGCCAATGGCAGGTTCAGCTGTGGGTTTTTCAAACGGGCCGTAGTTTGCCCACGGCTGGTCTATGGTATGCTCCCTGCCAATGGCAGGTTCAGCTGTGGCTTTACATGTGCCATGAGTTGATAATCACCACTTGTGCCTTGCAGCACAGGAAGAGGCTCTGAGGGAAGTTGGTGGGAGCTTTCTAAGGCACCTACACTTCCTCACGTCTTCTCAGATGTTGAACTGTCAGCGAGTGCTTCTCTGTGGCATCATGGAAGACAATCAGGGAAGCTGCACTGAAAACATCCCTTTCATGCTGTCTTCCGAACTAAGTAAGAAAAAGGAGACTTATCTCTCTCTCTCTCTCCCTCTCTCTCTCTCTCTCTCTCACACACACACACACACACACACACAGAACATGTGAGCTTGCACGGTAGCAAACAATTCAACACATTATACTGGTACACGTGTTACAGTTTCATCTGAATGACACTAGCAACAGAGAGAAGCAGAGCTGAGAGCTGAGAAAGACTAACCTTTTTGATAGCATGTGAGCCTTAGCACCCAGTCATCCCTGAAGCCAGATCCAGGGCTTCCCTTCCTCCTTATATAAACCAACAAATGCTTTTCAGTTGGGTATCTTTTTGTTGCAAATTAAAGTGTCCTAATATAGAAACTGGACCCAGGAGTGAGTGACAGACCTAAATTGTGAAACTGCTTCAGTCAAGACAGGGAAGATAACAGTGGAGTTTCCCCTATCTTTGGCTGAAAAGCTGAATCCCTGGCATATAGAAGTAAAGCAGTGGGTGGAACTGCTACTTGGTGCATTTTCCCTCAAAGTCCCCAACACCCTAAAAGTTGAAACCTTACCAACTTGGTAGAAAGGCATCAGGATATTGGAGAACTGGGAAAGCCAGATGCCCAGAGTCTCCCCCAGTGGGTGGAACTGCTACTTGGTGCATTTTCCCTCAGTCAAAGTCCCCAACACCCTAAAAATTGAAACCTTACCAATTTGGTAGAAAGGCATCAGGATATCGGAGAACTGGGAAAGCCAGATGCCCAGAGTCTCCCCCAGGGGTCCTCAAACTACGGCCCGCGGGCCACATGCAAATACAAATATTGTATTTGTTCCCGTTTTGTTTTTTTACTTCAAAATAAGATATGTGCAGTGTGCATAGGAATTTGTTCATAGTTTTTTTTTAAACTATAGTCCGGCCCTCCAACGGTCTGAGGGACAGTGAACTGGCCCCCTGTTTAAAAAGTTTAAGGCCCCCGGTCTCCCCAAACACCTCCAGTAGCCGCTGCTTTACAAGGGCCGTATCCCTCCCCATTGCCAGCTTTGGATGCACCCAGGGGATGGAGGCAGTGCCCCATTGTGTCATTTTCCTAAGAGCCAGAGATGAAGATAGATCTGTTCACCTAAAGCCCAGGGGAATGGGATGGTTCCTGCATTGCTGCCCAGGGACTGAAACCACAAGGTTGGGACCCAGCTTCAGAGATGCTAATTTTGGTAGTTGTTACTAGCCAATGGAGCCCCCAAAGTGATATAATTGGACCAGCCACTGAGGGTTTCAAGCACACTGTATTGCCCCCTTGTCAAATAGAGATTTGTGATTGTTCACTTCTAAGACAGCACTCCAGGCCTTCAAGCCCCGATCTCAGAGAGTCGGTTGCTAAAGTAGTAGAGGCCTTAGAGACTCCTAGTTAAGCAGGGCCATTGCTCCATTTTCCAGTTTCTCCATTTCTACCAGCAGAGGAAGGCTCCGGTCCGATCTCAGAGAGTCGGTTGCTAAAGTAGTAGAGGCCTCCGAGACTCCTAGTTAAGCAGGGCCATTGATCCATTTTCCAGTTTCTCTATTTCTACCAGCAGAGGAAGGCTCTGGTTCATCCTCTCAGGCACGGTGATGAAGCCAGTGGATAGTAGGAAGGCTCTGAAGCATCCAGACACACTGTGGAACCCACTGCATGTCAGGAGAAGGGAGCAAGTGGACAGAATGCACGCTTTCTATCAGGCTGGTGGAGGTGCTTCCTCTTCCTTCCCTACCAACTTCTTCTCTCCATGTGGGCCCACCATCTTATTCCAGCTTTAGGTAAGTCTTCTAGTTCTCCACCTGCTTAACAATTACTCAACTTGACTGTAACCATCCTATGTAATAAAAGCCTAATATGCTAAGTGTCTGGTCGTCCAGTTGTCTGTTCAACCAATCAAAGCATAATATGCTAATGATATGCTAAGGTCACTCAACTGCTCGCTATGACATGCACTGACCACCAGGGGGCAGACGCTCAACACAGGAGCCAGGCTCATGACTGGAGCCAGGCTCACAGCTGGAGAGTACAGCAGTGGCGGTGGTGGGAGCCTCTCCTGCCTCCCTGGCAGCGATAAGGATGTCCTACTGACGGCTTAGGCCCGCTCCCCTGGGGAGCTGTCAGTCGGATATCCCCCTAGGGCTCCCGGATTGGGAAAGGGCACAGGCTGAGCTGAGGGACCCTCCCCCTGAGTGCATGAATTTCATGCACCAGGCCTCTAGTAGCATATAACAAACAGAAAATGAAAAACCCCTAGTCACTCAGGGGCCATTGCTCCATTTTCCAGTTTCTCCATTTCTACCAATTCTCCAGTTATTTGAAGGGTCTGACAAAAGGAATGCCATTGAAGATAACCACAGAGACAGGCACAAAACAAAAAAAAAGATTTCCTGTAACATTTATTTTTTTCCTCCCATCCTAATTTTGACTTTATTCCTCACCTCCCATTTCAATTCTTTTCTTGGAAATCCAAACTTGTGGGTTTTTTTAAACAACATGTTTAAAATCATGATTATCTAAAGTCATAACAAAATTTTCTGCTCTCCAAAAAGGGGGGGAAACACAGCTTTTATTCTTAGGCAGCATTTTTCAAATACCCATGTTAATATATATTTTTAATAAACTATTTAAAATAAAACCCTTCATCCTTTGAGGTTACTGACATTTGTCTAGTTCACTGACACATCTCCCATAATACATTAATTCTATTCATTTTTCATGAATGAAGTGGAAACTATACTAAAATATAGGATTTTAATCCCTGAGGTGCCAGTTAAAATGGACGAGGTTGCCATTGCAACACAGGATTTTAAAAAATCAGCCTTAAATAATGAGCATGGCTCATGCTATCGGCATCGGAATCCCCTCCACACCATGGAGTCACTTAGAAAACTGCGTTTACTGGGTGACGTTCACCTTGCAGCCCCTAGCCCTCGCGCTAGGCACATCTTTCCTTTTGTAAAGGAATAACACGTAGCCATGAAGTCTGCAGCAACTTCTGAGATCCTCAGAAATCAAGAGAAACCACAGTCCTGTTTCTCTCATCTCCATCCACATTGTTGGAGAGGGATTTTCAGCACCATTCCAAGACCCGGAAAGGTGGGGGGACCGACTGGGGTTTTCTACTTGGCCACACATTTAGTCAGAAGGAGGGATCAGTCCTCCTGGCTAGAAAGCGGGGGTGACCTGCTTGTCTCTCGGCGTCCGCGGTAACCTTAGCAGAACTGCTTCGGCTCTGCGCCCACCCCCCCTGCAGCCCCCGCTCCCTGTCTCCCGGGGGTGCGGGGTCCTGCTTCCAGCGGTGCGGGGGGGCCTGCGCCTGCCCTAGTAATAGCGGTTCAGGCTCCGGGTCCCGGGCACCTCGGGCTGCCCATTCATCCAGATCTCCCTGATGATGCGCTCCCGCTCCTCCAGCCGCTGCGCGCGCTCCAGCTCCTCCGCCGACGTGAAGACGTTCTTGTTCAAAGTCCTCTCGAAGCGGCGGTGTCTGCGGACCGAGATGTCAGAGCTGCCATCCTCGCTGTCGCTGCTGTCGCTGCTGTCACTGCTGCTCTCCTGGTCCGGCAGGAACTTCTTCCGGGAACGGGACCGCCGCCGACAGTCCACGCGGCAGGACAGCCTCATCACCAGCGCAGCCAGGGTGAGGACCAGCCCGAGGCACACGCCCGAGACGAAGTACAGCGCTGCTCGCTCGGGGTTTTCTGGAGGAGGAGAGAGAAGAGAGCGTTGGGAGAGATGGCAGCTCCAGCCCGCCCTGTACACCGCTCACCAGGCCCCAAAGCGTTGAGAGTTACAAAGACTGCCTTCCCGCTTGACAAAATGCATAATGTATTCAAAATATAAGTATCCACCAATGAGGAATCTGGGTAGTGTGTGAGATTCTTTTCCTATTCTTGCAACTTTAAAGTTGAAATCATTTCAAAAAGTTAAAAGAAAGAAAAATATGTAACACCACGTTAAGCAGGCTACTGTGCTTAGATATCATTTCATGAAGAGGTGTACCTGTCTAACGTTTATTTTAGCCTATACTAGAAAAATCTTTGCCTTTGAATTTACTCCTGCAACCCCTTCAATAACCTATTAATCACATTTTTGGGCTTCTTCTTTCTTCGCCCCCTCCTTCATCCTTCTCCTCTTCCTCCTCCCCCACCCCCTCCTCCTCCTTTTTTGATGAGAAATCTATACTAATAAAAGCCTAGGTGGCCCTCTTGCCCTTGCGGGAGGCCCTCACGTCAGATGGCCGCCACAAGATGGCCGGCAGGGAAGGGCAGTTGGGGGCTATTGTAGCAGGGGAGCAGTTAGGTGTCAATCAGACTGGCAGGGGAGCGGTTAGCAGGCGATCAGGCTGGCAGGCAGAAGTGGTTAGGGGCAATCAGGCAGGCAAACAGGCGAGTGGTCAGGAGCCAGCAGTCCCGGATTGTGAGAGGGATGTCCGATTGCCGGTTTAGGCCAGATCCCGCAGTCGGACAACTCCCGAGGGGTCTCAGATTGGAGAGGGTGAAGGCTGGGTTGAGGGGCCCCTCCCCCCCGCACAAATTTTGTGCACCAGGCCTCTAGTTTATAAATAAAGGCAAGGTCAACTATCTTGTTTATTCTGAATATAGCATCACAGGCCTTGTCAACAAGTATAGGCAGCTTCCAAGATGCCCCCCAGGTGTTGGTATTCCACTCTTAATGCAAGCACCTCCCTTTGAGGGCTGGACCTAGTGGGCTAGACCCAGTGACTTACTTCCAATAAATAGAAAATAGCAAACATGATGGATGAGTCTAAGATAAGGTGACATAAGGCTAACTTCCAATTTGCTCGTGCTCTTTCTCTCGCTTTTCTCAGTTGCTCACTCTGATGAAGCCAGCTGCCATGCTGCAAGCTGCCCGACAGAAGCCCACAAAGCAAGGAACTAAGTTTGGACTCTGGCTAACAGCCTGCAAAGAACCGAATCATGTCAACAGCCACGTCAGTGAGCTTAGAAGTGAATCCGCTGGTGGAGTCTTGAGGTGGCCACAGCCCTGGCCTCGAAAGCAGCCTGGTGGGAGACCTTGAACCAGAGAACCCGCCAAGCCAAACCCAGATCCCTGACCCACAGACACTGAGAGATAGTAAATGTATGTTGCTTTAAGTCATTAAGTTTTGAGGTCATTTTCCATACAATAATAGATAATTTATACAATAACGTCAAGTGTAGGCATTTTGGAATGGCCTCAACAGGTTAATTTGCAGAGGAGGAATCTGAGTCCTTCTTTGGTGAGAAAAGAAAATATTCATCCTATAGATAAGCAATAGGCTTAGTGCATCCAGTGATGATCGCTATATGATGTGCTCAACAGAATGAGAGCCTTTGAGTGAACAGCTTTCCTTTTCTAGGTAAGTATGAGAACATGGGACATGCCTGGCCTTGAGTAAGAGGGCATGGTCAATCTGACAGGACCTACAACTGACACCAACAATTAAGTTTCCCAAAATCTATATTCATTGGTAATTATGAATTAAAAGATACAGTGTTTTGCAGGGTTTTTAAGACTCTAAATGGGATAATATGTGATATACATTTGCTTTCTAAATTTAAGAATGTTTCTTATAGAGATTTCCAGACACATCAACAGCACTTTTTTAAACTTTTTTTTATCCTCATCGGAGGATATGTTTATTGATTTTTAGAGACAGAGGATGGAAGAGTGAGAGAGAGAGAGATCAATGTGAGAGAGAAATATCAGTCGGTTGCTCCAGTACATGCCCTGACCAGGGATCGAACCTTTTGGTGTATGGGACAACTCTCGAACCAACTGTGCTACCCCACCAGGGCAGCATTCTTTTTGCTTGCTGCAATGATGTTCTGTTTATGTTCATTTTCTTATTGTTTCAGATTTTTCACTATTATGATCAATGCTACCAAGGAGTCAATATCCTTGTATACATCTCTTTATGTATAAGCAGAATTGTTTCTACAGGTTAGTTATCTAGAAATAGCTGCATCAAAGGGCATAAGCATTTTAAAGTTTTATGCTTTCTAAACTGCACCCAAAAAGGTTCTATCAGCCTAAACACAGCATATTAAACATACGTGAAATCTCCACCGAATGATAGGAATGTAAATAAAATAAATAAAAATTATAGGTACAAAGAGAAGAGTAGATAATAAAGTAGAAAACATTGTCAATACAGAAACTTGATCTATAGCACCACCTTCTGGAAAATAAAAGAATGGTTTCCAGCAACCTGCCAGGTGAGTTGTAAAAAGCCAAAAAGACATAAAGCTTAAGAATTTTGCTACAAGAAAAAGCAAGAAGTGCAGAACAGGTGTACAAATACAAGGTCAGAGAGTAACCCAGATATAACAGGATCAACAAACAGTGTACCCCATGTGAAGACAAGTAGTAAAGATTTGAGGAGGTGTCTACTACATCAAAGGCAAAATCAGCAATGCAAAACTAAGAAACATGAAGAATAAATAAAACACATCATCACCAAAAGATAATAATCTTCCAAATAACCAAGCTCAAAACATAGAATCTTGCAATCTAGTGGATAAAAAATTTAATAGCTGTTTTGAGGAAACAATGAAAGACAAACACAAAAGACAATTCAACAAAATCAGGAAAAGAAAATACATGAACAAAATGAGAAGTTTATCAAAGAGATAGAAACTTTAGAAAAGAACCAAACAGAAATTCTGGAGCTGAAAAATTCAATGATTGAAAAAAATTCAATACAGGGAATCTGCAGCAGAGTAAATCAAATGGAAGACAGAATAAGCAACCTACATGATAGAAACCTTGAAATAACCAAATTAGAGGTGAAGCGGGGGAGGAAGAATATACAACAGTGAAGAAAGCCTACATGATCAATGGGATTCCATCTTATAAATATTAACATAATTTATGTTCCAGAAAGAGAAAAGAGGATGAAGCAGTCGGGAAGTTTATTTAAAGAAGTAGTAGCTGAGAACTTCCCAAACCTGGGGAGAGCCTTAGATATCCCAGTTCCCAAAGCTAATAGATCACCCTTCTACCTCAATGCAAAAAAACCTTCTCCGAGATACATTATAATGAAACTGTCAAAAATCAAAGAAAAAGAAAGAATCCTGAAAGCAGCTGAGAAAATATTGCAACCTCCAAAGGAACCCCCATTAGGCTGTCCACAAATTTCTCAGCAGAAACCCTTCAAGCTAGGAAAGTAGAATAACATATTCAAAGTGCTAAAAGAAAATAGTTGTCAGCCAAGAATACTCTATCTGGAAAAGCTATCCAGATCTGAAGGAGAAATACTTTATCCAGAGAAACAAAAGCTGAGGGAGTTCATCACAAGAAATGCTGAAAGTTCTTCAAGCTGAAATTTAAAAATGCTAATTAGTGACATGAAAACATATGAAAGTATACAACACACTGGTAAAGGTAAATATAAAGTCAGACTTAGAAAACTCTAGTTCTGTAATAGGAGAGTGTGTGAGCCACTTAACTATAAGATAAAGGTTAAAGGAAAAGAGTAATAAAAATAACTCTAACTACTATAATCTGTTAATAAATATACAATATAAAAAGAGGTAAATTGTGATAGCAAAAATATTAAAGAGGGAAGTAAAAGGGTGGAACTTTTGTTTATGCAATTGAAAGCTTTCACCAATGCATATGATGTTAGCTGTGGGTTTGGCATTTATGATTTTATTATATTGTGGTATGTTCCTTTCATACCTAATTTGTTGAGGGTTTTATCATCAAAAGATGCTGTAGTTTGTCAAATGCTTTTTCTACCTCTATTGAGATGATCAAGGACAAAGAAGATGAAATCACTATCTCAAAGAGACACCTGCATTCCCATATTCATGGCAGCATTATTCACAATAACCAACACATAGAAACAGCCTAAATGTCCGTCAGCAGAAGAATAAATAAATAAAGAAAATTCAGCCATAAAAAGGAAAAAATTCTGCCATTTGCAACAACAGGAATGGATTTTGAGCACATTATGCTAAAATTGAGATAAATTAGCAAATACAAATACTGTATCATATCACTGATATGTGGATTAAAAAGTTAAACTCATAAAAACAGAGTAGAATGCTGATTCCCAGGGGCTGTGGTGCAGGAGAATTGGGGAGATGTTTAAGGGTACAAATTTGCAATTAGTAGGTAAGTCCTAGAGATCTAATGCATAGCGTAGTGATTATAGACAACAGTATTGTATTACAGACTTCAAAGTTGCTAAGAGAGTAAGTAGATCTTAATTGTTCTAGCACAAAACAGTGATAATAACTGTGTGACATGCTAGAGGTGTTAGCTAATGTGACGATGGGACTCATATTGCAATGAAGGAGGCTGAACCTGACTCTGCCCAGTTGATACTCAGCGAACACTGGGAGGATTCAGAGAGCTCTGGCCTGGAGGAGCTTAACATTCCAGCAGGGAAGTGACCCATTGGCTCCAGTACCAAAGAAAGCGCTGCAATAGGAGCATGAAGAAGGATCTCTGAAAACACAAAAGTGAGTAAAAAAGTGAAGTGGAGATATGGAGCTCTGAGAGGGCTTTCTAGAAAAGATTTGCAAACCGATGCTTTGACCAGAGTGGAAAACCACCAGGCAGACCTGCATTTGAAGCTTTAGCTCAGCCTCATCTTTCAAACAAAAATAACACTACCCACCTAGCCTGGTGAACTGTGGTAAAGGTTAAAGGTATGACAGGTGACCAGCATAAAGGGATTATCTGAGATCCTGGCAAAGAGAGGCATTAAATAAATAACTCACTGTTTCTTTCTTTCTTTCAAAATATTTTTTTATTGATTTCAGAGAGGAAGGGAGAGGGAGCGAGAGATAGAAACATCAATGATGAAAGAGAATCATTGATCGGCTGCTTCCTGCATGCCCCACACTGGGGATCGAGCCCACAATCCAGGCATGTGCCCTGACTGGGAATCGAACCTGGGACCCTTCAGTCCACAGGCCGATGCTCTATCCACTGAGCCAAACCAGGTAGGGATGTTTTCTTTCTTTCCTTCCTCTTTTCCTTCTTCCTTTCTCTTTCTTCTTTCCTTCCTTCCTCCCTCCCTCCTTCCCTCCCTCCCTCTCCTTCTCATATCTATCTATCTATCTATCTATCTATCTATCTATCTATCTATCTACCTACCATCTATCATCTCTATCTCCCTCTTTCCCATCCACCCATCTATCTAATCTACCTGTTTTCCTCCCTCTGTCCCTCTCTACTTTCCTTCCTTTTCTCATCCCACCCTCTCATCCCTCTGAGTGTCTGTCTCTGTCTTCTTTCATACCCTGTCCTCACCCCACCTGTTATAAAGGTTAACTTTGAAGATGGTTACTGAACTGAACCTTGGAAACCACGGTTCTCCCTCTAGCTTAACTAGTCCATCCTGTCCTGCCAGCCGATCAGAAAACATCCTCTTTTGCCTACAGCAATCTCAGACATGGATTCCCAGAGAAGCCCGCTGAAAGCAAGCCCAAAGCACCAGGGAGTTTATGGGGCCTCCCCGGGTCCTGTGTGGTGACTCAGGGCTCATTTTCGGAGCTAACATAAACTGTTTTGTCTTTCTTTGTCATTCTTCTGCAAACATCAAAACTGTAGCTCTCTCGTGGTTATGTTTTTTCTCTTCTCCGCCCCAGGTCACTTCCTCTTGGCCAGTGATCTACCCTGGTCTTGAGCAGATCCAGACAGCTGTTAATGGCCCAGGAAGCAGAGTGGGGAGGGCTATTGTCATTGTTTTCCCTCAATAAATAAAAATACATGTATTGCTGTATCTCGCTTCCTGCAGCGTCATTGTTTTCCTGGGCAGGAAGAGGCTCTCTGTGGAGGTCCTGGGGCTAATATCATTTGCACCCCCGAGGTCACACCAGACCGTGCCCTGCAGACTCGAAGGGGCAGAGAGCAGCACCAGTCCAGGCCAGGTCTGCTGGTGGCCCTGCAGGTGGAACATTTAATTCCCTCCCTGAACTTTCTTGTGGGCCCCAAAGCCTGCCGTCCCTTCAGTGGAAAAAAAAAAGTGTTAAAAATAGGCCTTCAGAATCCTAATGGGAGCCCCTGTGGAATCAGGGAGTATTCAGCATAAGCCCTTCTGGGAACTTGTAAGGCACGGCAGGATGTCTCTTAATGGGGCTCTGCCCCTCCGCATAGAAAAGTGAAGACTCCCACTAACCCTCCTGCCCTCCCTGGATGCTGGAGGAGCTTCTTTCCTCCTCCTCCCATCCCTGGCCTGCTGTTTCCCAGGAAGGAGGCGTGTTGGGGAAGCACTGTCCCCATAGGCGAGCTGTGGCGTGTGCTCCTTTGCTTTCACCTCTTTCATTTTCCCCTCTTCCCTTATCCTCCCCCCATCATACCTCAGAAGAGGCTGTCCACTGCCCGGCCACCCTCCTGACCCATCCACTCACTTTTCTTCACCTGCAGCGGGACAGACCTGCCGTCCCACAGCCCTAGGACTCAGGGGAGCTAGACAGAAGCCCTGACCCCTTCTCTGATCTGGCCTAAGGGCTGCAGAAGCTGATACTGTATTCTGACGCTCTTCCCGCTCCTTTGAGTCTGAAAGGGAGGAAGAGTGTGATTAATTAGCCCCTCCAAACTAGGCAGCACTTTATGTAGTTGTATTATAATCAGTTATGTAACCAACATTTCCCCCACATAAACAGTGAGAAATTTGAAGGCAAAATCCATGAGTCATGTTGGATTTCCAGAGCATCCAGCACAGTGCCTTGCTTATGGCGTATATCTCTTTAATTACTGAATTAAATCATGAATAATACACAAGCTCTACAAGTCCAGTTAATAGTGTTATTATATGCGGATAAATATGTATGTAGATGTATGTATGTGTATATATGCATGTGTATGTATATATAATACATATATTATATATAATAGTACAACATTAAAAGAGTAGAGGATGGAAAACATTTATAAAATCACCGTAATCTCACAAAGTGAATAATAGTAAAGTGAATTTCCTTCTCTTCTATTTTCTCTCATATAAATCTGTGGCTATTTATTTATATTTACTTGATTATAGTACAGAGATTTCCCATATAATCCCAGCCCCACACATGTCTAGCCTCTCCCATTATCAACATCCCCCTGACAGAGTGGTACATTCGTTGCAATTGACGAACCTGTATAACACATCATTCTCACCCAAAGTTCATAGTTTACACTAAGGTTTCCTCTTGGTGGTGTACAATCTGTGGGTTTGTACAAATGTATAGTGACATGTTTTCATGTCACGGAGAGTGTTTTCACTGCCCTAAAAATCTCCTGCGCTCCACCTATTCCTCCCTCCCTCAAGGATACACATCTCCTAGAGTGCCCAGCATCTTTCTTTACTGGTCCATCATCTTCCCCTCACTGAGGCCTAACAATGGCTACATAGCATTCTACCCCATGAATACACCCCAAGTTACAAAAAGCATTTTCTATCTTTGGATATTTAGGTGGCTACTTTTTTAAAATTAAAAATAAGGATGGAAGAAATATTTTTGTGCTTCACACACTTCTAATTTTGTTTCTTTTACTTACTGCCTTATGATGGATTCTCAGAAAAGGAATATCTGTATCAAATGGAATACATACTTTTATACCTTTTGATACATATTTCCAAGTGGCTTTTCAGATACATTCATTTATCTTACCCTTAGTTGTGTATGAAAGTACCACTTTCACCAGACCCTCTCCAGGAGGGGATATTCCACTGCTAAAATTCCCCCCCAAAATTTTATAGGTCAATAAATAGTTCCTTTATTTATTCCACAAAAATTTACTGTGGGTCTGAAATGCCTTTGGGGCTAGAGCCATAAAGGTTCTCAGCCCTCACAGGATTCCCAGTATAAAGGGAAATAATATAAAACAGAAACTACAGTACTTTCTAAAAATCCCCAAATTAATGAAATGATTGAGTTATGGTGGGTTAGGGTCCCCTGCTGAGAAGAGACCACCTTATTCATGACAAGCTCATAGGAAAAGTGATTCATTTTCTGGCTAACTGCTACATGCCCACACTGCTGCATTCGCAAAGAATATTGGTTAAATAAAAAAACATGATCCCCCAAAACTTCTGAATTGAAAAAATTACTATAAGCAAAGTCAAACGACAAATGCCAAGGAAAAATATTTGAAATATGTAACAGAGGCAAAGGACTGATATATAAAGAGCACTTAGGGAGAGCATTAAGAAAAAAGAGCAACAACCAATAAAGAAAATGGACAAAAGATATGAATAGTTGACAGAATAATAAGTACAAATGGTCCTTAAACATATGAAAAGATGCTCGCCTACAGCAGGGGTTGGCACACTGTGGCTCACAAGCCAAACCTGGCCAGCTAGTTGCATTATTGGCACAGAGTCATGCACATCCATTTATGTTTTCGCAGGCTACATTGCAGAGTTGAACTGTTAGAACAGAGACCCTACAGCCTGCAAAGCTGAAAATCTTCACGATCTGACCCTTCACAGGAAAAGTATGCTGACCCGTGACCTAGAAAAACAGAAATTAAATGACATTTGAATGTTATTTTTCTTCTATCAGACTGTTGAAAATTCATCCGTTTGAAAATACTATTGCAGGACCTTCTCATACTTCTTATAAAGAGTAAACTGATAAAACTCTTTAAATGGCAATTTGGTAATATTTATCTTTTTTAAAATTTTATTTATTTTACTTAATCTTCACCAGAGTATATTTTTTCCATTGATTTTTTTAAAAAAAATTAATTTTAAAAAAGCAATTATTCCATTTAAATTTTCTAACAACCTTATTATAAGTTATTATTGCGGTTATTATTATCAACAAAATGATCACTCTCATTATAAATTATTGTAGTACGGTCCCAAGGGGTTGCTTGCAAATTGTTGAAACAAGAAATGCTAACTCCTCCAATCCATGTGCTAAGATAGAGGGAAACAAAACAATTGTGTGTGGAGAACACAGATGGGCCCCTAAGCCCAAGCGGGGTGTGAAGGGAGAATATGACACTGAGAGAGTCCTGAAGACTGGGAGCGAGTTAGCCGGTCCAGGCCTGGAGGGAAGAATTCTTGGGGGGGCGGAAATGATTGTGCAAAAGCAAAGAGGCGAGGAAAGCTCTGGCAAATGGTTTAAAAGGACTAGAGCGAGGCCTTGGTCAGGGAGGGCTATAGCTAAATAAGAACATGGAAATGTCAAGGTCAGACAGGAAAAGCTCTGGGAAGGCACAAATCAAACTGCAGATTGGAGTACCTCAAACCATCCCCAAGCCCCTTCTCCCTGGCTTGCCTCTACTCTAGAGCATGTTCTTCCAACTCCAGCACTGTTGATATCTTTAACCAGGTAATTCTTTGGTGCAGGGGTTGTCCTGTGCAAATTGCAAATTTGTTTCTCTACCTGCTAGATATCAGTGGCAGCCACCCCTCCCTGCTCCAGTTGTGACAACCAACAGTGTTTCCAGACGTTGCCTAAAATACCACCATAGGGCAAAATCACCCCTGATTGTAAACCACAGGTTCAGAGGTTAAAAAAGCGAAAATTCTCATTTTTCCTTCCTCTCTTGCAGCTAGAGATGGCCATGTGACACAGTTCCTGCCAATAAAATACCAGTATGAGAGTAGACGGACTGGAAAATCCTTCCTTTCACTGCCTTCTTTTGCTCTTGAATGAAGTCAACAGCAGCAGCAGCCACTTTGCAGCCAGGAGATGGCAAGCATAAAAGAAAAGCCATGAAAATCACACTGAGGTTCACCCCTACATATTTAAGTCCATGGACTAATGCTAGCAAGCACCTACCTCCAGACTTCTTGTTTTGTGGGTAAGATAACTCCTGTGTGTTTAGGCCACCAAGTTAAGGTTTTCTATTATATGTAGCTGAAAACAATTCTATAATTGTGAAATCACACAAAAGTTTTCGGGTTTTATCCCGGTGATAGTGAGGATCCACTAAGGAATTCTAAACAATAAAAAGAAGTGGATCATCACACCTACGTTTTGAAAAGATCATTTTGCTACAAAATACAATCTGTGGAGCAAGAATGGACGCAGATGTCATAGGAAATGGCATTATGGCCAGGCAGACAAAAACATGATGGGCTTGAACCATCTCAGTAGCCGTGAGAATAAAGTGGAGAGGACACATTAAGAGGCAAAATGGACCAATCCTAAGCAATTGGATATAGGCAGTGAAGAAGGTGTATCAAAGGCTAAACATTGTATTTCTTGTGTAGGTAGAAGAATGGACGCAGATGTCATAGGAAATGGCATTATGGCCAGGCAGACAAAAACATGATGGGCTTGAACCATCTCAGTAGCCGTGAGAATAAAGTGGAGAGGACACATTAAGAGGCAAAATGGACCAATCCTAAGCAATTGGATATAGGCAGTGAAGAAGGTGTATCAAAGGCTAAAAATTATATTTCTTGTGTAGGTAGTACCCTAGATGGTACACAAAAGAAGGAGCTTGTTTAAAGAGAAGAACAATATTCCATTCTAGGCTAGGTTGAATTTCAAATGCTTATGGCACATCCAACTGGTAATGTAAAAGGAATTTAGATACACAATTTGAAAGTCAGAAAAGAGTAAGATAGCAGTAATCTAAAAAATATGTGTATGATAGAATTCAAAAATTTAAGTGCCAATGAAATAATGCCACTTATTACTTAAGTGCACACGTGTCATAGGTTCGCCATCACTGCCCTAGACGGTACACAAAAGAAGGAGCATGTTTAAAGAGAAGAACAAAATTCCATTCTAGGCTAGGTTGAATTTCAAATGCTTATGGCACATCCAACTGGTAATGTAAAAGGCATTTAGATACACAATTTGAAAGTCAGAAAAGAGTAAGATAGCAGTAATTTAAAAAATATGTGCATGATAGAATTCAAAAATTTAAGTGCCAATAAAATAATGCCACTTATTACTTAAGTGGTATCAATGAAGTATAGAATACTTAAAATATAGCTAAGCAAAATAAAATTAAAAATACACAGACAGATACTCACACAAACCCAGCATTCAGGTAATAATTTACAGTAAAATGTGGTTACATATACATGCAAACACACACACATACATGGTATTATACCTCAAATGCTGAATGATAACAGGTCTTATTCAGTTAACAACATACCATAAACATCTTTCTACTTCAGTTAAAATTCACTCAATTTTCTGGTATTTTTACTAACGGTTCTGAGATCAACTGTCCTCATAATAAAATTTTCGTCCATATCCTTAATTATTTCCTCAGGATAAGTTCTGAGATGTGGAATTGCTTGCTATATGGTATATGTGTTTTTAAGGCATTTGACAGATGGTCCTAAATCATTCTCTAGAGACGTTATAGCAATTTACAATCCCATCAGCACTACATACGAGTACTCATCTCCCCACACTTTCCCCCAAACAGAAGTTAAATACTTACTCTTTGAGAAATTTGTAAAATAAAATGTTAATCTGATTGATGCTTTCATTTTGCATTTGTTATAGTGGTTCTCAACCTTCTGGCCCTTTCAATACAGTTCCTCATGTTGTGACCCAACCATACAATTATTTTCGTTGCTACTTCATAACTGTAATGTTGCTACTGTTATGAATCGTAATGTAAATATCTGATATGCAGGATGGTCTTAGGCGACCCCTGTGAAAGGGTCATTCAACCGCCAAAGGGGTCGCGACCCACAGGTTGAGAACCGCTGGTTTAAGTGCTAGAATTTGAGCTGTTTGTGCTTTATCGGCCATTTGTATTTTTTCTTTGGTAGACTGCTGATTCTTGTCCTTTGTCCACTTTTCTTTTGGTATATTTACCTTTTATTGATTTGTAAGAGCTCTTTATATGTTATAAACTTTAACCCTTTGTCAATGCTACATTTCTTAGTTTGCATTTGCCATTTAATTTGAGGGCATGTTTTGATCAGCAGATACTTAAAAGTATTGGAATGTTCATGGTTTGAATTGGCTATTGTGAAGAATGGGAACAGGATGTATCCAAAAGCAAACACAGAGACTGAAACCCTATTTGAAAGGCTCAGCTGAGGTTGGACACCATGCATTTCTAATGAGGTCAATCTGCAAAGTTGGACCAGCATTTGGTTATTGGAGTGCAGAGGGAGAAAGCGGAGAAAGTAAGATTCACTCAGACTTTGTATTTGCTTGATTTAATCAGACCCTGCACAAAGGAATAAGAGAGTTATGTGTATTAGCAAGTTTGTTGCTGAAATAATGGATCACATGGGACAAGATAAGAGATAACGGATGTGTTGGGAAGGGTCAGGGCTCCCTGTAGTTGAAAGCAAGACACAGCAGAATGAGATCATGAGAGAGCTACAAGGTTAGGAAATTTTCTACAATTTTCTTCCAGCAAACTTATCTTATTGCTTCTGCTCCATTTATTCTATTTCTTCTTTTAAAACAACAATGTATTTGTATCTGTTACATTTACCTTCACATTTTACAGTTCTTCATTTCCTTTACAGTCAGGCGGTGTTCCCCATCAAAATCAGAATCGATGCTCGCCCATCACATCTATTGATTGGATTGAGCGCATTTTATTTTAGCCACTCAACTTTCCATGGCCTTGTATCCTCTTTTTATCTTAGCCCATACTCACTTAATAGAAGCATTGTCTTCCTGCATCTCAAGCAGTATTTAATTCCAGAATATGGGGTGGGAAGGAGAAAAGTTGAAGAGAGAGCACAACAGGGCCAAGCACCCTTTCAGCCTTAACAAGATCACAAGACACCCGGTAAACACCAAGCCATTCAATGAGTTACCACGCTCGATGGTCACAACTCAGGGTCCTGCTGGCCAAAATGGAAGGCTGCCAGGAACCTCCTGTGCAGAGAAGAGTTCCAAAGTCCAGTACCCTGTTTGCTCTCAGCAGAGATATTTTCTTGCAACAGCTGATTTGCAAGTGTTTTTTGAGGCCTTGAAAACTCCAGACCCTCTCTGACACACACTTCATTTCGGGGGTGTCTTCACTATAGAGTTGAGGGACCATATTCAATTGCTTGTAAAAACATGGTGCCAGGGTTTCAAACATCTCTTTTCCAGCCCCAGTGTCCTTTTCCCCAAGAATAGCCTTGAAGCAAGAGCAAAGCTGGGATGCCTCTGATGGTGGGCGCCAGAGGAGGGAGGCCCCAGGCACTGAGCTTCCTTCCCTGGGGAGGCAAGGAGCTGAGTGAGGGCCCGGGTCTTTGCTGATCCGAGAAGGGAGGAGCCTGGACTGGAGGCAGGTGCGGACTACATGCTGCATCTTGCGAAACGGAAAGGAGCCAGCCCGGTATGCCCTGAGAAGCCCTCCTTCCTAAAATCAGGTTGCACGTCATCCAAGATCATCTCACAAAGAGAAGCCACGAGCTTCCCTTATCCCCAACCCTGGCTCACAGTTTCCACTGTAAGTCGAAATGCCAGGCTTTGCGTCTGAACTCTGAAGTCCCCACATATCGACCCTGGTTAGAGAACTAGAAAGCAAAGCCAGTCCTCGCCCAGAGGATATCAGTTGGAACTCCAGCCCCTTTCCTTCTATGCAACATCCAGAGAGCTCAGGTGAAGCAGAACGAAGTAAAAAACAAACCAGCAAACAATTAAAAACGCACTCAAGCAGTAGGAAATCCGTTTGGTCATTCAAACCAGTAAGCATTCTCATGTATTTTTTCTAAATGTCAGCTTGACTCAGGTATATTTCCATGTGTTTTTAAATGACTCCAGATGAAGAGCATCTGTTCCCAAGAAATGATCTTGAGCAGAAAGTCAGCCATCCTCCAAAAAGAGAACAACTTTGACCCTGGGATGGGACAAATAGCAGACTCTCCCAGACCCACACACCTTCTGTCTCCGTGTCTCCCAGAAGGTTATGAAACACCTCACACAGCCCTGGAACGCAGGACATATGCACATGCACGCACACACACACGCACATGCACATGTACATACATGTGCACACACATGCACACACATGTGCACACACATGCACACGCACACTGGGTGGGGTTGAGAACCACTGCACAGAAATTCCCAGAAGGTTATGAAACACCTCACACAGCCCTGGAATGCAGGACACATGCACATGCGCAGGTGCACACACGCACATGCACACACACGTGCACACACGTGCACACACATGCACACACACACATTGGGTGGGGTTGAGAACCACTGCACAGAAATAGGCCAGGCTGAGGATACTCCATCCAGGTCTTTCACATCAGAGTTAAATGTAAAAGATGCACACAATAGCCCCAAGCTACTTCACTCACTCTTTTAAGCCCAAAAGGAAACCAAAGATTTTCAGCAAGATAAGCTCTTGTCACCCCATCTGCCCAATTAGAGACTGCCATACTTCACTCTCAAAACACAGGACCTTTCATCTCATAACTCAGCACAGCAGAGCCCCTCTGCTCTCATTGCACAGCATTTCTCTCCTGGATGCCCCCTGGACCCAGCCCCAGGCCTCAGCCCTGGCCCAGCTGAGACTGGAGAACTACCTGAGACAAAGGAATAGGTGGCCAGGATGCTGCTGAGTAGAGCCATGTCCATGCGCTGGGCAGTCAGAGGCTCCGTGCTGCGGCGGAAGGGCAGCCTCCACGTGGCATCCAGAGGCGCCTCCCGGAGATGCTTCAGCAGGATCAGTGTGGCCCCTCCCTCTCTGCTCTTCTGTTTGGAAACACAAAGTGAGTGGTGAGAACACAGTCCGCTGTCCTGAGGCTGTGTTCCAGGTAGCCCGGGCCCAAAACAAAGAGCTAGTCTCCTAAACGCCAGCCAGCCTCCCACCAGGCTTCTAGGTCCTGTCCTCTTTGCTCTGGCGAGCTTCTTGGCTTTCCAGGAAGGGAGCACCTCCTTATGTCTCTGTTTTGCCTGGCCTTTCTCCTTTCTCTTCCCTGTATCTTCCCAACTTTACATTTTAGCACTCCTCCCTCACCTTTCCTGGTACTTTTTATTGTATTCTCCCTGTTTGCCTTTGCCCACGGTCACTTTAATCACTGCCCTGTAACCCCACGCCCCGCTGGCTCTCCGCTGGGCTCTGCTTCCCCTGCACCCACTGCACCTGTGTACTTTGATCAGCTTGCCTCATCCCACAGATCACCAAATGTGTGTCCTTGGCAATGAGTCTGAGCTGGCTACTCCAGACCTGCCAACGTGGTTCCCATTCTAAAATGCCCCCAAGAACTTGGGCGCTAGGGCCCGCCCACATTTTCATGATTCCACCTATAGAGGGACCAGGCTATTTCAAACCTGTTCCCTCTTATCTCTTCTCACTCGTTCTACCATAGAGCAAATCTCATCATTTCATTTCTGGGAGTTGTGCACCAGTCTCCTCCCTAGTCCTTTGGCCAACACCTACTTCCTGCTCCATCTAGCACCCACTCTCACCAACAGGGTCATCTTGCTAATGTGTAAATCTGACCACTTCGCTCCACCGCCCAACCCTTTCACTAATCCCCATTACACTTAATACAACACACATCCACTTCCACAAAATCGGATCCTTACCTCAGCTCCCAATTCATCTCCTACCAGAGTCTACAGCTACACACATATATACAGAGATACAAGCCTGCCTAATGCTCCAAAAATTTCAGATTTTTTTTAGTGCCCCAAATACATCAAGCCCTTTTATCTTTTTGTGCATTTGATTGTGCTCGTTCTTTGGCCTAAAATGCCCACCTCCCTTCACCTGTGTGGCAAATGTTTCCTTTAAGAGAGAATTCAAAAGTCCTATGGCAGTCCCCAAATCCCAATGATTTGTTTTGCAGAAATAGAAAAGTCCATACTAAAATTCACATTGAATCTCAAGGAATCTCAAATAGACAAATGATATTGAAAAAGAACTAAGTTAAAAATCTCACACTTCCTGATTTCAAAGCTTATTTCAAAGCTAAACAGTGTAGTCCAGCCACAGATGAATGAATAAACCAAATGTGGTAAATACTACTTATAGCCTTAAAAGGGAAGGAAATTCTGACATAGGCTGCAACATGGATGAACCCTGAGGACACTGTGCTAAGTGAAATAAACCAATCACAAAAGAATAAGTACTGTATGATTCCACTTATATGAAGTAGGACCTAGAAAAATCAGATTCATAGAGACAGAAGGTAGAATGGTAGTTGTCTGTGGTGAGGGTCAGAGGGGGATGGGAAGTTATTGTTTAATAGGTACAGAGTACAAAGTTTCAGTTTTGTAAGAAGAAAAGTATTCTGGAGATGGATGGTGGTTGCACAACAATGTAAATGTACTTAATGTCACTGAACTATACACTTAAAATGGTTAAGATGGTAAATTTTATGTTACATGTATTTTCCACAAATTTTAAAATTAATAAAAAATAAGGTGTTGATGATGCACAACAGAAAATTTTGAATGTTAATTCATATAACGAATCCTGATATCAGATTCTGGTGTTAACAGGAATGGTATCAGAATTATTTTGTAGTGATATTACAGTTGAAGACAATAACATTCTAATTTATATCAGACTATGAATATGGCTTGATTTTTAGAAAAAAATATTATCTCACATATCAAAAATTGGATAGTAAGTAGTTAAAATCTATCACATTTATAGATTAATAGATAAAAACATATTGCATCAATAAATGCAAAAATGTGTTTGTGTAAAATTTAATAAAATTTCATAATTAAAAAAAAGTCTACTGCAGGGAAGCTCCAAATCCTTCTGACTCTTTTTTTTTTTTTGCTATCAAAGTATCCAAATATTCTTCTAATAGTGCACCTATGGCATACTAATTAGAATGATCAGTTTACATGTCTGTCCCCAAGACTGAAGAGGCATCATATAAATCCTTGTACTCAAGCACCTAACTCAGTGCTAATGAAAGGAGGTTCTAAGTGAATTCTAGCTGACCTGCTGGCTGAAAAACAGAAAGAACAATTAGGCCTGAGCTGTGCATGCTTAAGTCTCAGAGCATATTTCTGAGCAGGTCTGAGGGTGAGCTGCCTTGAACTCTAAAAGGATACCGGGACGGACTGGCTGAGCCGGGTGCCAAGTAGAGCACTTCCTCAGGTCTGTGAGAGGACCACATGCAAGATGGAAGCTTTAAGTGGCACAGAAATTCTTCCTGCCTCTCCTCATGCCCCAGGTGCTAACCGAGAGGCCTGCAAGAGCCAGAGGCAGGAGGAAGAGGGAAAAGAAAGCAGGCCAAGGGTGAAGAAAAACAACCTCTAGGTGGTCCACCCTAAAGATAATCAGGACACAGTGGCAAAAGTCAGCCTCGAGAGTAGGGGTCAGGACATCTTTACTGTAGGGCCAGAGAGTAAGTATTTCAAACTTCGAGGGCCATGGAATCTGTCTCAGCTACTCAACCTTGTCATTGTGGTACAAAAGCCACCATAGACAATATGTAAATGAGTAAGTACTGCTGTGTTCCAATAAAAATTTATTTTTGAAAATAAGTGGACCCAATTTGGCCTACGGACCATAGTTTCCAGACCTCCGGTCTAGTTCTTACTCCTCAAATACAGTTCAAGGACCAGCAGCATTGACACCACTAGAGAGCTTGTTAGATCTGCATAATCCTAGACACCACCCAAGACCCTCGGAATCAAAGTCTCATTGTACAAGATGCCCAGCAGAGTTTGCCCGGTAGATCTGTGATCCACTTCAGCCTGAGCACTAAAATGCTCTAACAGCACAGGCCCAGGTGGAGTTTCGCTTAGTGCCTCCTTTATAAATCTGATCGAGGGCAGGAGAGCACTCCTCGCTGGCCCTGCCATACAGTTCGTTCTCCAACTGGCTCAGAGCACCTGAGGGAGGACACCAAGACCGAGGGCAGCACTGGGCAGAGGAGCTCCTGTTCGGGAGAGCTGCCAATGAGACAAGTCAATGAGAAGTCAGAGAAGTGAAGAACCCCAAACCCTGTGCTTCAACCCTTCTTCTCCTTGAGCCCTCCCTTAGGAGTCGTGGAACAGCTCCAGGTAGCTCTGCACATTTCCCACTGGCAGTTTGCCCTCTAATTAAAACATTACCTCCTACTGTGATGGTTAATTTTATGAGTTAACTTGACTGGCCATAGGGTGTCCAGATCAAGCATTATTTCTGGGTGTGTCTGTGAGGGTGTTTCCGGATGAGATTAGGATTCGAATTGATGGACTCACGAAAGTAGATGGCCCTCGCCTGCGTGGTGGGCATCATCCGATCTGCTGAGGGTCTGCATAGATCCAAAGGTGGAGGAAGAGGGGATTTGCTCCTTGTTTCCTGCCTCACTGTTTGGGCTGAGACATCCCATCTCATCTCATCTTGTCTGGCCCTCAGATTGGGCTTCAGGCCAGCAGCTCCCCTGGCTCGCAGGCCTGCAGACTCGGACTTTTCAGCCTTTGTGATTACATGAGCCACTTCCTCATAATAAATCTATATATAGCCCTAGCCGGTTTGGCTCAGTGGATAGAGTGTTGGCCTGCAGACCAAAAGGTCCCGGGTTCAATTCTGGTCAAGGGGCACGTACAAGAGGCAACCAGTCGATGTGTCTCCCTCACATTGACGTTTCTCTCTCTTTCCCTCTCTTGTCTACTCTCTCTAAAAATCAATGGAAAAATATCCTTGGGTGATGATTAAAAAATAATTATATATATAATCTCCATCCCACTGGTTCTATTTCTCTGGAGAACCCTGATTAATACATCTACCAATATAAAGGTAAGGGGCATGAAGCACTGATCCACCCCAAAGTACAGTTTTGTGCTCTATTCTTCAAGGAAGCTCCTTGTCACTGGCTATAGCTCCTAGAACAGTGATTCTCAACTTTGGGCAGTTTGCCCCCCAGGGGACATTTGACAATGTCTGGAGACATTTTTGGCTGCCACAATTGCAGTGAGGGTTGATGTGGCATCTAGTGGATAGGGAGCAAGGACACTTCTAAACACCCTACAATGCACAATAGCCCTCCCCCTGCCAACAAAGAACTATCTGGCCCAAGATATTAATATCTTCAGGTTAAGAAACCCTGTTCCAGAACAAACATCATTACTTCACCAACCAGTCTAAGTGCCCCTCAGTGTTTGTGAACCTCATGCACATCACCAATACAATCAGAAATGTGTCAAAGAGACAGGCTGCATGGCAGCTTCTGGCAGCCTTGATCAGGGTATCACAAATCCAAGCCCTGGGCCAGCAACTCAGTGTTCCCAGCAACCAGAGTGAACAGGTTCTGGGAGAACAACCCACATTAACCAAGCCCTCAAGAGAACAGAACATCAACCAATCCCAGCTTATTCATTCACTAGAAGCTGGTGCACGAATTCGTGCACAGGTGGGGTCCAGCCAGCCCACCCCTATCGGGGCTGATGAGGGTGGGGCCAGCTGGGGGGAGGGGCCGTCCCCTGGTTGAACTCCCAGTGGAGGGGACAATTTGCATATTAGCCTTTTATTATATAGGATAACTGGAGAGCCCCCTGCCACAAGATCTAGAAAGATCAAGTCCTCCTCCAGATAATGTGACCCTGGTGATTATCTTGGTGAGGGCAAAATTAGGACTAAGGAGCTGTAGATTTCCAAAGCTAGGGCTTTCTTCTTCTAGTGACTACCCCTTGGTTAATCTTACACTATTCTGGGGAAAAATCAGGTCTAGAGAAAACTCTAGGCCCAGTCAACCAGCATCGCAGCATGCTCTCATTGGACAGAGCCTACCAATTCTTATAAATCTTCCCTTCTGACAGCTTCCTTTCATCTGTGACCCAAAGCTCCTTCACCTAATTGCTGACAAACTGCAACATGATTGAAAAGAGATGGCTCACATCTCAGAATTTTGCCTTCCTGAACACATGCTGGTCTCCTTGATGAAGATAACAACCCATCCTATGGGTACTGCCTTCTAGATTGAATGGCTGATTGCATGCATTGTATGCTATTTTTCACTGGCTTTCATGTTAAAGGTAACCTCATTTCCAATGCTGCAAATTCATCTTCTCTCGATTCATTTACATCGAGTGTAATCACTGAATGTATAAAATGAAATGTACCTCGTGATGATACATTTCATCTTAAATTGCAGTATCAACAGTGAGCACCCCTGGTATGTAAGCCCCCATGCAGGGAACTATCTTATTACATCATAGTGTGCAGGGGCTGGTAAGAAATCTCATTACCCCTTAGCTACCTGGGGGAGGTGTGCTGTCAGGAACAGAGGAATCTCTGGTAAGAACAGTTCATCTCTGGTGGCATTAGTACCCAGCAGTACAGGTCCTGAAACTTGGTTGGCCCCCGTTGGCTTCTCGGGCTCTGAAAGAAAACAGAAATGGCACAACAACCATCAGAGAGCATCACAGGCCCAGGGGGTCACAGCACGCATTGCACCTGGTGTCATCATGAACCCCTGAGCAGAGTGCCTTGGTGATGTTTGTCTGGATCCCTATAGAGATGGGATACCATCCCTGAGAGGGCAAAACCCACTGCCAATTAAACCTGAAATTTGAACCAGACGGCCAGAGAAACCGACCTCCCAAGGCCGTAGCAGAAAGGAAAGCAATGGGTAAAAGATCAAAGACACATGCTTCCTCTCACACGCCCAGGGGGTCACAGCACGCATTGCACCTGGTGTCATCATGAACCCCTGAGCAGAGTGCCTATAGAGATGGGATACCATCCCTGAGAGGGCAAAGCCCACTGCCAATTAAACCTGGAATTTAAACCAGACGGCCAGAGAAACCGACCTCCCAAGGCCATAGCAGAAAGGAAAGCAACGGGTAAAAGATCAAAGACACATGCTTCCTTTTCCCTCCTGTCAGCCAAAACCCACAAAACAGCTAGAGTGGGATGTGTCCGCATGGGCCCTCGTCAGTGAAGTCTGAGGACAGCCTGTCTGGAACAGGAAGGGAGGGGATTCGGTTCCCAGAGAGCAATGCCCAGATGGGCCATGAAATGAAGTCTCGGGAAGCCTGTATGGGCATGAGAAACCTGGGAACGCCGATGTGTGGACTCCCGCAGCCTGTGCCTGTCATCCAGAAGTCTCAAGGCCTCTGCTCACCCAGCAAGGGAAGCCAGTGGGGCCTCTGGGAGGCCTGGGTCCCACCCAGACACGCTCATTCATTTGTCGTCACTGCTTCCTGCTGACTCCCACAGCATCCGACTGCTGATGGTTTGTTTTCGTCTTTATAGGTACTTATCTCCGCTGCCGCTGCCTCACCAGTGGCACCTTCCTATCGCCTAATGCTCCTGCAGGTGCATTCCTATCGCCATGTTACTGGTGAAGTGAAGGAAGGACACCTTCCTATCGCCATGTTACTGGTGAAGAAGTGAAGGAAGGACACTTGCAGCACAGCCCTGGGAGTTCTTTGGAGGCTCGTGCAACAAAGAGTGGAAGCAGCTCTCTGAGCCGTGCTCACCCTCCACCCCACACTAAGGAAAACTGCCCTAAGGACTGACCCCAGTGTGGCCACACAGAGTCTGAGATGCAAGGGTTTCGGTGGAAAATAGCTCCCACAGCACAGGATGGAAAGAGGATACACGTGGGCCCCAACTGAGCAGAGGGAAACCCGATTTTCTCTGCGGGACTGACAAACACCTGTGGATGACACATCCAACACGCCGGCCCGCCAGCTGCTCGGCTCCCTTGGCTCGGCCAACCTTCCCCCCAGCCCACTGCAGCAAACCATTTCCAGGGACATATCCTGGACCTTGTCGTCACCTGCAAAGTGCTGACTCTGGAATTTGGGCTGTGAACTCCTTCAGGTCAGAGACTGTGTTTTTGTTCATCTCTGTGTTCCCAGAGTCCCCCACAGTAAGTACCCAGAGCTGATGTTGAGTGACAGTTGATGAATGAATGACTCACACTTAGAAATCCCACTCTCCAACCAGAACTACCATCCTTCTGCCCTTCACTCTTGGAATCAAAGTAAACATGCTCCCAACCTGTCTGAGATCTCTGGCTCCTTATACTCTCCAGCTCACCCAGGATACAAGTCTTATCCTACAATCACTTTTCTCTGCACAGCCTGGCTACTGTAACTACACCGCACTCGGATCTTACCAGGACCTTTCTGCTGCCTTCCCCCCACCCCTCAGGCCTAAGCACAGGACCACTCCAGCCCTCATCTGCCTGCTTTCCTGCCCACAGGCTGAGTGCTTCTGAAAAAAAAAAAGATCATTCTTATTAGCATCATTGCAAACGTTTGGCTTATATCCTCAGTGAGGCCTTGTGTTGCTAGGAAACTCTACATGTCCCTGGCATGGCACTTCCTCGTTTTCAAGAGGAAATGTACCAAACCTCTACCTCTTTCTTCCAGTCCTCTTCTCTGATGTGGCCCATCTTCCCAGAGAAAATTGGGGCCAGCCTCCATGAATTATAATTTCCCCCTGTTTCATCTGATCCTGACCTTTCTCCCTCCCATCTCTAAGGAAGATTTTACCTGTGCTTTTAATCAAATAAGTTCCTCCTTCTTCCTATAAGATTCCATTCCATCAATGATTTATCTTTCTTTCACCTTCCCTTTATTGACTGATCTCCATCTCTCTCTATAGTGACAGGCAGACAGATAGAAAGAAAGAAAGATATATAGATAGAATAGATAGATAGATAGATAGATAGATATTAGATAGATGATAGATAGATAAGAGAAAAGAGATTTTATTTATATATCTATATCTATATCATCTATATCTATATCTATATCTATATAGAAATAAACTACCTTAAACTTTGTCTCTCCCTTTCTTCTCCTCTTGTCCCCTACTCTCTGTATTTGTGAAATATATATACACAGAGGAGTATATGCATAAACATACAGGTGTACATTGTACACACATGTATATATCTATGTGTATATATTTATATATACACATCTATTTTTTTCTCTCAAACATTTTCCCATCCTTCATCACCTCCACTAGTTACAAGCCCCAACACGATGTCAGTGGAGAACAGATGGGACCAGAAGTCCACTTCTCAGGCAGCAGTAATGAGAAGCCAGTCGATACATGTCAACACCAAGATGACAGAGATGTTAGAATTATCTGACAAAGACTTAAAGCAGCCATGATAAAAACACTTCAATGAGCAATTGTGAATTGAAGCAAATGGGAACAAACAAACAAACAAAACACATGGAATCCTCAGCAAGGAAATAAAAAGAAATCCCAGTAAAGAAATAGGAGACATTTAAAAAAATTAAAATTTTAGAATTAAAAAGTATAATAACCAAATTAAAATTAGTAAATGGGCTCAAATAGCAGAACGGAAGGGACAAAGGAAAGAATTGGTAAACTGGAAGATAGAACAATAGAACTTACTCAGTGGGGCAACAAAGTGAAAATAGACCAAAAAAGAAATTTAAACAGAGACTTAGGGATCTATGAGACCATGTATATATATACATGACATTCAGATCCCCAGAAGAGAAGGAGAAAATAGGCAGAACTGAAAAATCAATAAAAAAAATAATGGTTGCAAATTATCCAAATTTGACAAGAGACATAAACCTACAGATTCAAGAAGCTGAGCAAATCCCAAACAAGCTCATTAAACTCCAGAAAATGAAAAACAAAGAAGAAAAATCTTGAAAGCAGCCTGAGAAAAAGGATGTCTTAGCTATAGATCAGCGAGAGATCAGAAAGACCATCTGCAAATAGACCTAGCAATGGCATTTTTGGGATTTGTCCCAGAGAAATGAAGATTTATGTCCACATAAAACCCACACAGATATTTATAGCAGCTTTATTTGTAATAGCCCAAAACTGGAAACAACTCAAACTTCCTTCAATGGGTGAATATTCAAATAAACTATGGTACATCCATACCATGGTACACTACTCAGCAAGAAAAAAAGGAACATACATTTAACACATGCAACAGCCTGAAGGAATCTCTAGAAAATTACTCTGAGTGAAAAAAACTCAATCCCAGAAGGTCGCATATTGCATGAGTTCATGTATATAATAGTCTTGAAATGTCAAAATTATAGAAATGGGAACAAATGAGTAGTTTCTAATTTGGTAACAAATGAGGAGTTAAGGAAAGAGTGAGATTAGAAGGGAAGGTAGTGTAGCTATAAAAAGGCAACAGAGAGATCTTTGTGATGAAGGAAGTGTTCTGTGTCTTGACTCTATCAAGGTCAAATTACAGTTGTAATATTGTACTATAGTTTTGCAAGATGTTACTATTAGGGTTAAATGGAACATAGGATCTCTATATTAATTCTTGTAAATGCATGTAATTCTGAAATTATCTTTCCCCCTACCCCCTAAAAAAAAGTAATTAAAAACAAGTGTGCATAATCTCCAGAGTCACCCTGAATCATAACCTTCACATTTAAGTTTAAAAAGCATTCATCTAGACTACTCAACCAGGATGTTAGGAGAAACTCAAACTTCATTTTCATGAGGAGCAGTTGAAGGAAAGAGAACATTTTATCTTGGGAAATCTTGGAGATTATGAAAGTTTTCTTTTCCCAGAATATGAAGGGATTAAACAGGAGGAGTTACACTTGGTTTGTGTGGCACCAGGAAACGGAGAGGCTGATTGTAGGGGAAAGGGCACACGCTTCAGCATTGATCAGGCCTGAGCTTAACCCCAAGTGCCACTATTTCCTATTTTAAGACTGGGCAAGTCAGTTAACACTGACCCTCTGTTTTCTTGTCAGTAAAACAAGGCTTATGATTTCTATCTCAATCCATCCATCAGCGGCTAAGCAGAGAAACAGAAACTGCGCCAAGTACTAGCAAAAGAAGGAATGTAGTGCAGGGAACTGATTGCAGTGATAAAGATAGAAATCCATGTTGACGACGGTGATAGAGAAGCTGAGATTTGCAGATTGCTCCGATGACGGCAAAATTAAGAGTGTAAAGATCTCAAATTCGGATGGCTTTAAAAAGACGAATTCGTTGGAGTAAGGTGGTACAGGATAGGACCTTGAGGTAATCCACAGATTAGCAACAACAAGCAGCAGGCAGTTGAAAGAACAAAGGGAGGGTGCAGTGTTACCCAGGAGCCAGGGTCACCAGGTAACATGGAGGACTCAAACAGCGGGAGCTGGAGCCATGGAGATGCAGTCACTAATGGGAGATGCTCCATGAAGAGAAAGAGGGAGGATGTGCTCTACCTTCCTCCTTCCCTCTACCTCAACCTGCCACTGGTGCGTCCACTGGCCAAACCCAACAGGAAGCCAGAGCACCCCTGAGCCTGAGAGAGGCAGCCTCCAGGTCAGCCCCTGCTCTCCAGGGCAGAGGAGGGGTCAGAGGCAAACAGACCCAGGGCTGGCACAGTCACAGGAGGTTTGTGAGGATGCAGCATATGTAAGATGCCTAGCACATAGTAGGTGCTCAATAAATAAATGGTAATTATAACTTATATGGGCCAGACTTTTATAATGGGCATTTTGAACCACATTTTCTCATTACTTTGTAGCTGAATATATAGAAGCTCAAGCGGGGATATTTGGCTCATGCCACAAGCACTCTGCCAAGAATGCTTATTTTTTTATTTTTTCCAAATGAGCAGCATATCTGAGAAACGTGAAAAGCAGCCCTGTCCTAAAGTTTCATTGTATAAAGCAAATGTTGAGTTTTCACAGCTGCTGGCTGCAGTCTACCCAGAGGAATCGTTTCAGTGAAATATTAATCTCTGAGAAAGCCACGCTAGGGTAAGACTGCACAGTAATTCAAGCAGCATGTGCAAAATGTATTTAGTGTTGGCCAGGAACGGTTTTAATTATGTGAAGTCTTCAGAATGAGAACCAAGTGTTGACGATGTTTGACTACATCACAAAAGCTCTGGGTGCTCCCAGCTCTCTCCCCAGTTTCGGTGTATTTCTGCAGTCCCTGAACCTTAAACACAAAAGAAGCTCCCATGGAGCTGGATGATGGCACTGTCAGAACCACAGTGCAACCAGCAGAAAAACAGCCAAGACAGGAAACATCAGCACCGGCAGTCCAAAGACCTCCAGTGCAGTGTGAAGGTCAGATGCTCAGTGGGGAAGAACCACCAAGGTAGGGACAGAAGGAGGGGTGAGACTCCAAAGGAATTTTCAAAACCTGGGAGGCAGGATGCAAGCTGGTTTCACCAGAGTTCACAGGTGAGCGCAAGATGCAGTGTTTGCTGTGCGTCCGCAGAACACCTAACATCTCCTTGGAGTTTCTGATGAAGCGTTGGACTTGAAGTAGCACCTGGGAGTAAGGAGAAGGCCAGGGCCCATCCCTGAGGATGATACAGGCACTGGAGACTGGTCCTTGAAGGTAAGAGTTGAGCTAATACTATGGGTCTTAAAACTGACCAATGAGTTGAAGCCAGAAGGTGTCCCCTAGGTTGGTGGGACAGACAGAAAACCCAGGAAGTTACAGACTAGCTTTCAGCCTCTGGGTTCTGTCCGTGGGTGTCAAGAGGCCTCCACAAAGGAGAACATCAGAAATGGACATGAGTTTGGAAAAGAGACAAGCAAAAGCTGGCCCTGTGAGGCAAAGCACATGGTTGGAGATGGGCAGGAGGGTTCTCATGACTAGCCTTAGAGCTTTGGGTTGGCCCACCGGCACCGATGCCCTGATACCTATGCCCAGAGGGTCAGGTCTCAAGGATTTACTGCTTCAAGTCAGATAAACTCAGGCAATAAGATGGGTCTGGTTCTAGCTGGGAGGAGTAGGGCAGGCAGCCATACCACCCTGACCTGAAAGGGGAGTCCAGAACATTGAGGTTGGACAAGGGGAAGATGGAAGACTCTACCTGGATTTCCCAGATATCTTTCCAGCCCAAAGTGTCCTAAATCCATTGCCCCCACCAACCTACTTTCTCTGTTCTCTACAATGTTCATAATATCCTTAGCTTCCCAATCCCTCAGGCTCAAACTTGGGGTCTTTCGCTCTCTTGGCCTGAAAAATCTATCTCATGTCCATTCTAACTCTCCATCCCCACTACCACTCACCGAACTCAGGAATTCCTTCCCTTTCTTCTCCACCTACCCCAATATCATATACTGGTGCCGGAGCATTCTGAAACAAGTGTTCTAATAATGCCACTATTCTGTTCTAAAATTGTCACCTGCAGAGTAAAATTCAAATGTGAGCCTGCAGATCAAGGCTCTTCATGGGTTCTTGCCAGCCCTTCCAACACTGCCCAATGTCCAGGCCGATGGAGTCATTCTCTTCTCCATCTACTTCCCACCTAGTTCTACCTCTGGGTTTTGTTCTGCTAAATGTACTTCTCTACATGACTGCATTTCTGGATCCTACCCATCCTTCAAGATCCATGCTACGTCCCCTCCTGCAAGAACATTTTTCTGATCCTCCCCTATGTATATAATTGCTCCCTCCTTTTGGACTCTCATAATCCTGTGTGCCAATCTTTTTCAGACAGTAAAAGTCCATGCTTTTTATCTACTTATATTAGGCTATAAACTATTTGGGAATAGGGGCCTTATATCAGAGTCTCCTTCATGGAGGAGGCAAAAGCAGACCCAAGAACACTGAGTTTGTCCAGCTTGTAAGAAATATAAAGAAGTTTTGGGGGAGCCCTGACCAGTTTGGCTCAGTGGATAGAGCATTGGCCTGCGGACTGAAGGGTCCCGGGTTCAATTCCGGTCAAGGGCATGTACCTTGGTTGCGGGCACAACCCCGGTGGAGAATGTGCAGGAGGCAGCTGACCGATGTATCTCTCTCATTGATGTTTCTAACTCTCTATCCCTCTCCCTTCCTCTCTGTAAAAAAATCAATAAAATATATATTTTTTTAAAAAGAAGTTTTTTGGGAAAGCTTTGGAAAGGAAGCTTGGAGTCATACTGAGATCCTGGAGTGATAATTAAAGCCATTTCAGAGTCATTATCTGAAGTATGAAAATAGATGAGGCAATCCTGACAAAGGCCAAGGCTGGACCCTGGAGAAGGAAGAACGTGTCATGGAGACTGGCAGGAAGTGGTCAGACAGAATCACAGCCTTCAGACCACACTGGGCATGAAAAGAATTTCAGCCCCATTGGTCAGCCTCACCATATGTGCTTAAATAATTATGACCAATCCTGTGTGGCTTTCTCTCTAGTATTGCAAGTAGGGCAGGACATGTTGGCAGACTTGTGGATCCTTATCCCAGGCCATTAAAAAGGCGATTCACTTGCCATTTTATTCCTAACCAGTATTTAAGCAAAGGCTTCATTCAGTCTACCACCAGGGAGACCTCCCAAGTCCAGCATATCAGAGGCATCTGCAAATGTAGACTCAGAAATAATGCCCAACCAGGACCGTGCAAAGGGGAACAAGGAGCATTCCGGGTTCTGATGCTTTTCTGTTTTGGCCTACTAGTCCCAAGCTGACTTCTAAGAGTATTACAATTATAAAAACCAGAGCATAAGCACAGGGACCCTGATGAAGTCAGAGAGATGGATCAAAAACCCTGACTATATGCCCGGCTGCCGTGGCTCAGTGGTTGAGCGTCGACCTATGAACCAGAAAGTCATGGTTCAATTCCCGGTCAGAGCACATACCTGGGTTGCGGGCTTGATCCAAAGTGGGAATACAGGAAGCAGCCAATCAATGATTCTCTCTCATCATTGATGTTTCTATCTCTCTCTCCTTCTCCCTTCTTCTCTGAAATCAATAAAAAATATATTTTTTTAAAAACCCTGACTACAGGGCTTCTCTGAAATCAATAAAAATATTTTTTTAAAAAAACCCTGACTGTAGGAAGTCTGGAAGCCCAGGCAACCCCTCATGGAGCTGGAGAAAAGGAAAATCCTAGGTAGCAGGTACCAGTCTTCCTGCAGGAACTGTGTGGATCCTTGGGGAGGCGAGAAGCTTCCACCTGAGACTCCTGATGGCTCCTCACCAGGGGGAGCTAGTCCCACAGCCACACAGGCCTGGCTCCGCGCCAATTCAATTCAATGCAGACAAGGTGCTGAGCACCTGGGGTGTGACAACCCTGAGCTGAGCAGACACCTTTCTGATTCTAACAGGGAGCCCCATCAAGCCAGCTCAGCAGCTCCCCTGAAAGCACACTGGTCTTGCACCTCCCCCCAACACAATGGAGTTCAACCTGCTTGTTTCTAGGGTTCTACCAAGGCTTGATTTAAATACCATTTTAAAAATCATTTTTAAAACTTCAAACAGACACACTCAAGTGTGTGATATGCCAAATGTAAACCATCACAGACTCCACGAACCACAGGTTAGTATAGTCATACCCACCTCCAAAAATATAGGCTCTCTTGCCAACACCATGAATATGTCTGAACACAGGTAGATAGGGCATGAATGAGGAAAGCTGTAGTTCCAAACATGTCTTTTAACAGTTCACACCCATACAAGTCTCCTCCTGCTGTGAAACTGTCCGATCAAGCGCGTCCACCACCCGGGCTCACCTGTGACACACTCAACTAAATGCAGGCAAGGCTCGGGATACCCAGGCTCATGTAAAGATTAATGATACACTGGACAGTGAAAAGTGACATATGGCACAATGGTAAGTATTGTTGGCAGCTTTCATGCTTGTTTAATCCTTGGAGTGCTTGGCGGGCTTTTAAAAATCCAAACGACCAACTCAGAAATGCAGGGCCATGCCGTGACCATCCCTCCTCACCCCATAAAGTGTCCTGATGAGTTTCGACTCAACATTTCAAATTAATTTTTTTTTACTGTGTTAAAGGTTTTAAGTGATTACTACAGAGAAGCAGGCACGGAAGCTTCTGAAAATAATGTAAATAACATAATTCCCAACTCATAATGGCAAGTATATTTTCTGTCAAACAAAGGTATAACTTGGTTAAAGAACCTGTTCATCTATTCATTTCATTTAGATGCTTTATAATTAAGAGATGCAAACAGTCACATAGCGTTAGTGAGTCAATTTTAAAACCAAATTTTGCTATATTCCTTTCAAGTTTCTGGGTCACTTTAGTCAGAATAACCTGACTCTGGAAGGTCTCTTATTTAAAAGCGTCACCACTTCCAGTGTCCAGCTGTCACAATTCTCTCCAGGCCATCCAGCCCGCATACAAAATACAGGGACGCATTAAGAGTGAGGAGGCTATGAGGCTGCAACTGTCATCCCAAACCCTCAACTTCAAATTTTCTAGCTCATCATAATGATCTCATTGTTTTCACTCATTAACTGTATGTTACCAAATAGAATGATCAAATAAAATGATGATTATACAAAAATATTTGTTTCTTCTGCTTTCCTCATTGATATTCCATATAAGATTTCATGAGAAGAGTTTTAAGACTAAAGAATTGAAAATCAGCTCTAGCCAGTTTTGCTCAGTTGGTAATAGCGTTGGCCTGCGGATTGAAGGATCCCAGGTTTGATTCTAGTCAAAGGTGCCTGGGTTGCAGGCTCGATCCCCAGTAAGAGGTGGGTAGGAGGCAAGCAGATCAATGATTCTCTCTCATCATTGATGTTTCTATCTCTCCCTCTCCCTTCCTTTCTGAAATCAATAAAAAAATATTTTTAAAAAACTGAAAATCACTGTGTTTTTCAATACACAAGAGAAACCCAATATATTAAGCAAGAAAGGATAAAAAAAAGAGATCTTTTCGTTAGAAAGGAAGAAACCAGATGTGAGTTAGTGTGCTTCACACATAGTCCCAGATGCAAACCTAGGGGCCAGAAAAAAAGAATCTTGTTGAATTAGTGAAACAGAACTAGTGTGTTTCTTGCTTTTTGGAGTTGGGGTGGGGGCTTTTGGAAATGGAGAAACGGGGAAGACCATAGAGGAAGTTCTGCTTGTCCTATGAGAACCACTTCCCCACAAGTAAGTCCGCAGGCCTTTCTCTGTGTGAAGCAGGGCAGACCAAAGAGAGATGGCCAGTGGGAAACCGCATGTGGCCGCAGACCATTAGAGCCAGCATAGCTGAGGTGTCAGCAAAACAGAAAGAATGTCCTGAGCAGTGAGGCCTCTGGATTTGTGGTAGAGAAAAAAGTGGCAACCAGACACATGATTTTGAGGGGAGGACGCCAAGGGAAAAGTACAGCCTGGAGGGCAGAAGCAAAGCACAGGCGAGGAATCACTCATTTCCTCTTTTATTGATGAAGCACCATCAATACAGGCATGATGCTAGTAACTGGCTGGTAGTCAAAACAGACCAACAACTATGGCAGACACTGACATTCATCTCCCCAACAGGCATCCCCCTTCTCAGTGCTGGGTGAGCTCCACTTCTGTTGTGTGTCCATCCTCCCTGGCCCAAGGCGTGGGTCACGCAATTGATTCACATCACTCATGGGGGTCTCCTTGCCATTGGTTTATCATGGGACCCAATCCTGGCCCATGGGTCTCATTAGAAGGACCTCTATCCATGATATAATTCAGTTGTTCTCGAATATTTCTGTGTCTCTAAAGTCCTGTTTAAAATGTTCAGCACAGAGGCCGTCTCTATTTGAACCTGGACAAACACTAAACTAATGATCGGTGGGGTTACTAGACAACCTGATGGACAATGGTAACTGAACTGACTTCCTTGAAACGTGTTAGATTTGTCCTTTCAGATGCTAAACCTGACCTCCAGGGTTTAAGCCTACACATGTTACCATTTCTGATATTATTACCTCAATTTGACAAATATCTCCTGTGCTTCTGTAGTACTCAGTGAATAAGACAATGTTCTAATCTAGGCACTTAAGTTCAGGGATTCTCTAATCCATAACCTAATACCACACTGTCTTCTCCGGATTGTAACATGAACAAAATCATCAGGTTAGAACTGTAAGTCCAGGTGTGTCCTTCATCAATCACAGAATAATTCACACCTAACAGTTTTTGTATCTAAAACAGAGGTTCAGTTCTTGTTTCTTTTTGTTTGTTTGTTTTTTTGTTTTATTGTTGTTAATCCTCACCTGAGGATATTTTTCCCATTCATTTTTAGAGTAGGGGGAGAGAAACATTGATTGATGTGAGAGAGACACATTGATTGGTTGTCTCCCGCACACACCCCGACCTGGGGGCCAGGGATCAAGCTGGATGAAGTATGTGTCCTTGACCAGGAATCGAACCTGAGACTCTTCAGTCCGCAGACTGACGTTCTAACCACTGAACACACCAGCCAGGGTTCAGCTTCAGTTCTTCCTATGCCAGAGACCTATTAAGAACCCTAAACGGCTAGATGGGTCTGAACAGGGACAGAGAAGGGAGAGGAGGGAGCTGCACAGGCAAAGAGGGGAGAAGACTACATTTTAGGAATGTTGACACTAGACGGGGGTTCAGTCTCAGTTCCATCATTTACCAGCTATGTGACTTTGGGCAAATGACTTACCACTTCTAAACTTCAGTTTGGAAAACAGCAAATACAACTTAATAGCCTTAAGAATTCTGCTTGACAATGAGGTCATCCACGTGATGCACCAGCAGATAAACTCCCAGGATGTGCACATGGTTCTGAGTCACACATCTAGAATGGCCACAACTTTTTTCTTCACTGGAGGAATCAGTCCACTAAGCATTAAAGAAACAACTAGACATGTTCCCTTCAAATTGGTCATGTAGTCCTTTCATTTTAAAAAATATATATATTTTTATTGATTTTAGAGAAAGGAAAGGAGAGGTAGACAGAGACAGAGAGAGAGAGAGAGAGAGAGAAACATCGATAACATCAGTTGCCTCCTGTATCCCCCAAACCCGCAATCTGAGCATATGCCCTGACTAGGAATCGAACCCGCGACCTTTTGGTGTAAAGGCTGTTGCTCAACCAACTGCGCCACACCAGCCAGGGAAGTCCTGTCATTTTAATGTTGAAGCATGTCACAGGTCATTTCTCCCATGGTCTCTCCCTTAGTTCCCCTGAATGAAAGCAGCATCTCCTAACTGGCCCCCCTACCTCCATTCTCTCTCCACCCTGCAATCCAACCTCCACTGAGCCACCAGAATTATCGTTCCTGAGCAGGGCCTGGTAAACTACAGCTCACAGCTAAGTCCAGCCCATGGCCTGTTCTTTGTACGTACCGTTTTATTGGAACAGAGCCATGCTCATTCACTTACATACTGTCCTTGGCTGCTTTCGCCCTGTAGTGGTAGAACTGAGTAGTTGCGACACATCCAGCAAAGCTTAAAATGTTTACCATCTGGTCCTTGACAGAAAAAGTCTGCTGGACCCTTGGTAATGTGTTCCAGAACACTCCCCTTGCTAGCTCATCCCTCCCTCCAGTGACTTGTCTCTAAGAGGAAGCCTAAGCCGTGTTCATGGCCCTCACCTAGCTTTCCAGGCTCATCTCTCCCTACTCCCCCTCGTGCAGCCTAAACTCCATCCTCACTGAATGTGAGTCCTCCAAACACACCAGGTTCCTTTCACCTTGGACACTGCCACCCCTTTCCACACAGAAGACTTCTACCTATTCTTCAAGATTCTTCTTAAGTATCCCTTCCTTTCTGAAGCCTTCCCAAATTGCCCCCTCAGTCCTATCCTAGGGTCAGGCACTAACTTATTAGAAGGTGATATCCCACCAATAAATGGCAGGTCATATACTGTCAATATGAGTCTACATATCTGTCTTCCTCACTAGACACCTCATTCTAACTGTTCTCTCCCGTTCCCTCCCCTGTTCTTTTCCAGCATAGTACCTACCATAGTATTCATGCATTTCTTTGTGTATTTGTTTCTTTAATCTCTTTCTCGAACAACTGTGAACCCAGGAAGGCAGGAACTAAGACTGTTGGTTTCATCACCACATTACCATCACCTGTCTGGAGCCAGCCACATAGTAGTTGCTCTATTTGTTCAATGAACAAATGAAAGAATGAAAAAATTTTATGAATGAATCAAATACAAATGAAAGAAGCTAAGGTATCAAAGCTGTTATTTTCTGAGCATGCCCCATTCTGCCTCTGAGACCCTCTTGCAGCTCCACGGTCCAGAAGGTTGGCTGGGGATAAGCATCACAAATAACTTTGGAGCATGTATACAGCCTTAGTCACTCACTCTTGAAATCGGTGTGGAATGTTTACATAGTCCTTTCCCAGGAGAGCAAATTCAGACCCATGGAACTGGAATAAAGCCCCATGTATGATGATATCACTGAGTCCATGTTTGCACTGAACCATCTAATATCCCGGCCACACCCTCTGGGCAAAGGACATCCTCCATTCCTTACTGACTGAAAAAGGTGGGCACGATTCCTGCAGCCTCATCCCTCTGTCCCTAAGGAGAGTGTCCTGTCTGTCCACCACACCCACACCCAGCCAAAGGCACTCCGCTCCATGCTCACACCCAGGTGGGAGACCTTGGCAAGATGGGGTGGGGAGAGGGTCAAGCAGGAATGATCCCCCCCTGCCTCGCACAGTATCTAGTACCCAGGGAGATGGGGTGGGGAGAGGGTCAAGCAGGAATGATCCCCGCCCCCCACCTTGAACAGTGTCTAGTACCCAGGAAAACTTCACGCTTGAAATGTGACCCTTGAGAGATGTATTATTCACTGTTTTTGATACCCAAAGCTCAAGATCAAGCAAATAATTCAGCTAAGTTGCTACTTCATATGAATATATATGTATATGGTGTCCCAAAAAATGTATGCACACAATGTCTGTAGAATATATATATCCCAAGGCCATTTCTTGTGTGGTCTTTCTGATCTGGACAGTGTCTTTGGTAGAGGCACATCCATAAAGGCCCTCTGTGGAGGTGTGTGCACTTCATGAGAAGTTCCAAAGAAGAGCAAAGATGCTTTTCAACCAAGGCAACTTCATGAAGTTGGCAGCCAAACCCTAATTCCAGCCCTGAGCCTCAGAGATGTCAGCACCATGAACTAAGGCAAACCTGAGTTACTTGTTTAAGTCAGCATTAACTCCCCATGGTCCCTACCTGTGGTCTGAACAACAAAGAATCTTATGTGTTAAAACACAGAGACTGTCTTTGGCTCTAGATAAATACATCTTCTCAGAGCCTGTTGAACCTGTGTCCTTTAAGCCTGGTAACAAAGCATTCATAAGGAAATGTCAGTGTTTTCCACTATTGAGAACTTAAATGGCAGCAGCCAAATCATTGAGGGTTATTCCAAGCATAGGGTTGTCACCCAGCAAACCTCCTTATAATGTGTCTCCCATTTCCTATAAGATCTAAGCAACTGTCTCCTTCTATAGACTTACTTTCTACCCAATCACCTTTCCTTCTGCTCAGAGGATCAGGTGTCTCATGTCTGGTTCAAAGCCAGTGTCCCCTCCCCCTACCCACCGCAAATCCACCAGCCCCACTGTGCTGGGTCCCTTTCTCTCCTCTCAAGGCTTTGTGTCACCCATGACCATACCACCCTGAGGTCCACAGAGCAGAAACCAATTCCCTGTGCACAATTGAAAGACAATTCAGAGGAGATGTTAATATGGTCTGGATTTAACATGTAATGATCCACAGTGGGGTATCATGGAAGAAATCTTCTCTATTCCACTGAATAAAACTGACAATCCAAAACACCTATCAGGGACTTGTTAGTGATTTCTAACCGTCTTTATGGAAGCTGTCCAGAACATGGGGAGAAACATTTCAGATCTGTGTGAAAGAAGAAAATCAACATACAGATACTTCTCCCAGTGTGCAAGGTGCGTTTGTGGCCACTTTGTGGGGCCTCCTCTGGCTCTTCCCCTCCCCATTTATAATTAACAGGCCTTTTCCATCTCTAAAATATTCCTTCTACCTAACACCCCAGTGATCATCTTCTCTCCCTGATACTTTCAGAGCCAAACTTCTGGAAAGAACGGTCTATGCTTGGCGTCTCCACTTCCTCTCCCTACATTTGCTCCTCAACCCACCTCGCCTTTCAAACTCACTAAGTCACCAACAGCTCCCTAATTCTCAAATCCAAGGATATTTTATTTCTTTCCTAGGTGATTTCCACATCCCTTGAGGTTACTGATTCCCACATTCCAGTCTCCCATTTCCTCCTACCTCTCTGCCCAGCCCTTCCCCACTGCCTCCACCAGGTCCTCTCCTCACCGTCCTTCGAGGTCAGTGTTGTGACCAAGCCCCCCACTCCCAGAGGCAATCTGGCACAGATATTGATAGCACAGGCCCCGGATCCTGACTGCCTGGGCTAAAGTCCCAGGTCCACCACTTACATCTATCTGTATGACCTTAGGCAGCTACTTACTATCCCTGTGCCTCAGTTTATTCCTTTAAAAATAGGTATAAATATAGTCTTTCCTGGCAATGGTTATTGAGAGAATTAACACACATAAAGTACTAACACAGCACACACTCAATTAGCATTAGCCATTATAATTCCTCTCCCCGTGCTCTCCACGCTCCTTGAGCAACTGAGTCACATTGTGATTTCATTCCTCTTGCTAGAAGTTTGCATACGAATCTGCTTTAAGACCTCTCTCCTGAACGTCAAACCTACAGAACCATGTGCCCACTAGATGTGTCCTCCAGGCCATCCCTGCGGTACTTCAAATTCAGTGAGTCAGAAACTGAGCTAGACATCTTTTCCTTCAATTGCTGCTCCTTCCTCCTCCTCCTCCTCCTCCTCCTCCGCAGGTCCACCACTTACATCTATCTGTATGACCTTAGGCAGCTACTTACTATCCCTGTGCCTCAGTTTATTCCTTTAAAAATAGGTATAAATATAGTCTTTCCTGGCAATGGTTATTGAGAGAATTAACACACATAAAGTACTAACACAGCACACACTCAATTAGCATTAGCCATTATAATTCCTCTCCCCGTGCTCTCCACGCTCCTTGAGCAACTGAGTCACATTGTGATTTCATTCCTCTTGCTAGAAGTTTGCATACGAATCTGCTTTAAGACCTCTCTCCTGAACGTCAAACCTACAGAACCATGTGCCCACTAGATGTGTCCCCAGGCCATCCCTGCGGTACTTCAAATTCAGTGAGTCAGAAACTGAGCTAGACATCTTTTCCTGCAAATGCTGCTCCTTCCTCCTCCTCCTCCTCCTCCTCCTCCTCCTCCGTTACCTCTCATAATGAATAGCCATACGATCCTGCCTCTCGGTTGCCCAGGCCAACATGCCCAAGTCATCGCAGACTCCTGCCCCACCCTTCCTCCCCCGCTAGATCAGTCACCAAATCGTGTGGACTTTATTGCCAAAGTATTTCTTGAGTCTGTTCCCAATTCTCCACCCCTATTATTAGTGTCTTAGATAGAAGCTCATTATTTCTCACCTGGATGATAATAAGTAACCATAATATTAAAAATAATATTGGCCACTATTATCACATGCCAATTATGGGTTGATCAGTGTAATAGACAGTTCACATATTTCATTATACACAATCCTGACCACTGTCCATATCATCCATGTGGGAGGAATTAGAGTCCTTGTTTTCAGATGAGAACACAGAGGCTCAGAGACATTTAATTAACAGCCTAAGCTACACAAAGACGTTGTGGGGTTGGGATGTAGGCTGAGGTCTGGCTGACTTCACCTCAGCTTTCCCCACTCTATAAGCCACACTGGTGTCCTAACTTGTCTTCCTGCCACCAGTCTTATTCCTCTTCGATATCAACTCTATGGCCAGAGAGGTCTATTTTCACAATGAAACTCTGACCCTGTCTCTCTTCTGTGTGAAATCCTGCAGTAGCTCCCCAGTGCCTGCAGAATAAAACAAATTCTTCAGCAAGGCTGTTCCTGATGTGGTCACTTTTATAGATGGTCCATTTACAGATCTGTCTCCCTCCTCTCCAACCTTCCTCCCTCCCGTCCTTTTTTGGAGCACACCCAGCCAGGCTGTCCTCCTCGCCCGTCCCTCTGCGCGGGATGCCCTTCTCTCATCAGACCGGATGCCTCCAGTTCAGCCTCCTAGATGCACGTCTTCTTGGAACCACCTGCTGTCCAAACTGAGTTCATCTAGGCACCCCTCACCTGGAAGCCCAGGACACTCTGTGATGGCCTGCAGCACAGCATCTGAGAGTGGTGCGACATTCACTGATCAAGCACCTACTATGTGCCAGAGTTCCCATTAGACTCCAGTGACTTGGGAATCAACAAGACATGTGTCATACTCTCCGAGAACTCACTTTCATGAGAGAGATGGACAGTACAGGGCTGTGCTACTTCCTCTGATTCCCATCTCCACGCTGGACTGCTAAGGTTCTTGAGTAGGAAGAGCATCTTGTTCATCCTTGTGTCCCCAGGGCCTAGAACAGTGATGGCGAACCTATGACACGTGTGTCAGAGGTGACACGCGAACTCATTTTCTTGGTTGATTTTTCTTTGTTAAATGGCATTTAAATATATAAAATAAATATCAAAAATATAAGTCTTTGTTTTACTATGGTTGCAAATATCAAAAAATTTCTATATGTGACATGGCACCAGAGTTAAGTTAGGGTTTTTCAAAATGCTGACACACCGAGCTCAAAAGGTTCGCCATCACTGGCCTAGAACGTGCTGGGCACACAAGGGTGTCAGTCAACACTGACGGCTTGAGCTAAGCAGACACGCAAGGCTACCAAACTATCTGTGAGCACACAAGCCCACCCCCAGGAACACTTCATTTTCACGAGTGTCTTCTCCAGACTCTGAGCGTCCAAGTGGTTGTCTGCATTTTCACGAGGTCCTCCCAGTGCACCCTGCTGCTCTGACATGCAGCAGGCTCTGACGTTGGAGAATTTCCAGGCCAGCCTTGCCTTCCCTGCCCCTGTAACTGACCTGCTGCGAGAAGAAAGCACCAAGCCCTCACAGCAGGAAAGTGGCGGTGCTGACCCCCCACAGGCTCACGGTCCATCTCGCTGCAGCAAAGGGAGCTGCTGTCAGGGCTGCTCAGCCATGTGGCACACAGCACAGGAGCTTCAGGAAGCAAATGCACGTGTCTTCCAGGGAGAGCCTTTCCCATCCCCTCCCACGGGCAGCGGGGGCCTGTCTTGTCCTAACAAGATGAGGGAGTGAAAGGACAGGCCAGCCGTGTCTGTGTGCGTGCCCAGGGCAAGACGGCCTCAGGCAGCCCTTTTGATCGGGTCCCTGTGCAGAAACAAGATCCCCTGAAAGCTGTTCCCTGCCGTCTGAGTGACACAGGCAGGAGGGCACAGGGCAAAGTGGAGAGGCTTAAATTACAGCAGGTGTTCGGTAAAAGCCTTCTTTTCCTCCCAAGTTTATGGGGACTTCTCTGCTGAGCAGCATTTCCACCTCCTCTGGGGTAGGGGGCGGGGGACAAAGTGCAAGCAGCCCAGGTGATCAAAGAGGGGGCGGGAGGAGGAAAGGAGAGGTGCTGAACCCCAGAGCAGAGAGCTTCCAACTGCCCCGGGGCGGGACTCAGACATCAGGCAGGGGCGAGGGGAAGGGGGGAACCTGGGAGGAAATAGCTGTTTCCTCCCTGGCCACAGCAGCCCGCACACCTGGACTTTCCTTTCTGAACACTAGATTCTCTAAAAGCATCTTTGATGATAATATGACCATCCTGAGACTAGCAGCGGTTCTCAACCTGTGGGTCGCGAACAATGAAAATACATCCTGCATATCAGATATTTACATTATGATTCATAACAGTAGCAAAATTACAGTTATGAAGTAGCAACGAAAATAATTTTATGGTTGGGGGTCACCACAACATGAGGAACTGTATTAAAGGGTCGCGGCATTAGGAAGGTTGAGAACCACTGGTGGTGAAGATCTGGGAGTCCAGTGGCCTGAATATGATCCCAGGTCCACCTCTGGGCTATAGGTGGGACCCTTTCTCCTCCTCTGATACCGACCTCAGAGGGTGGCTGTGGGGATTGCTGCAAAAAAGGCACATAAAGTCCTCAGCATGGGGCCTGGCACCTACCCCAGGTGTCACTACTATAAGCCAACACTAGGAACCACCCATGGGACCACATTCCCTGGAGGATGCTCGGAAGAGACCACCCTTCCTCTGCGTCTGTTCCTGACTACGGGCTGGATTGGGTCTTCCTCTGACCTGGCCCTGGTCCACTGCGCTGAGTTGGTCTGTTTTCTTGTCTGTCTCCCCATTCAGGCCACGAGCACCTTGAGTCAGAATGTGACTTCCATGCTAGAACATTCATTCGTTCATTTGTCACTCACTTTGTACTAGCAGGTCACTAAGTGGTGAGTAAATGAATGAAGTCTGGGGACAACCTATAGAAACACCTATATAGAGCATCCAACCAACAAGCATATGTAGTCCTAGCCGGTTTGGCTCAGTGATTAGAGTGTTGGTCTGCGGACCAAAGGGTTCTGGGTTCGATTCCGGTCAAGGGTGTGTATCTTGGTTGCAGGCTCCTCCCTGGCCCGGGGCCCTGGTCAGGGCTCATGCAGAAGGCAACCAATTAATGTGTTTCTCTCACATCAATGTTTCTCTCTAGAGTCTTTCCCTCTCTCTTCCTCTTTCCCTAAAAATCAATGGAAAAATATCCTCTGGTGAGGATTAACAACAAAAATAATAATAAATAAAAAGAAAACAAGCATATGTACCTGTCACCTGCGGTGAAACCTATGCAAAGGCTTTGGGTTCAAAGAGAACTGCAAGTGTGAACTTGATCCCCAGGAAATGTGTCCATCCTGATAGTTATCTGCTGGGTCACATGCTGAGTTTATTTAAGACAGATCTGATCTCTACCTGTGTGTGTGTGTACATATCTCTGTCTCTGCCTCTCTCTTTCTCTCTCTCTCTCTCTCTCTCTCTCTCTCTTTCTCTCTCTCTCTCTTCCTCCCTCCCCACTTCCATTACTCCTGCTCACCCTCCTTCCCTCTAAGTCCTGAAAAACTTATCAGTTACTTAGCAATTCATCGAGACTTTTGGATGCTCTAAAAATAATGTTCACAAGTCCAAACTGGGAAGGGGCCATCACAGTTCATCAGCCAGGGCTTTGAAAAGAAAACAAAACAACAGTCCCCAACCGTGGAGCACAGCTTTGTTTGTGACTGTGGCTTCTTTGCTTACTGGAGAGTGTCCCTCCCCTGGCCCCTGGGCTCCAGTCCCACTGCCCCAGGAGGAAGCAGGCCAGCAGAGACAGGAGGCAGGGCCACCATTCAAAGAGCCCAGCACACCTGAGCTTTAAATGTCACCCCACTGTCTCCCAATAGCAGGAACAGACTCCTGGACCGCTGAAAAGTCACAGCCACCTCCCCAGGCCCAGCTCCATTGGCCCAGTCCCACCATCACCTCCACGTCTGCCAGGCCCTTCCTTGGCTCTGGGCCGTGTACATGCAGATTCCTATCTGTAACAGCCACGATCGCCAGTCCCACCAAACCCAGCAAGCTCCTACATTAAGACCAGCTCAAATATCTTCCCTCTAAAGCAGCAGTTGCCAACCGGTGGTCCGTGGACCACTGGTGGTCCGTGAGGTCAGAAAGGTTGGCGACCGCTGCTCTAAAGCCTTTCCTGACTCCTCCAGCAGAGACTGTGGCTGGTTCCTTTGAGCTCCCAGATCTCTCCTATTCTACTTAATACACCCTGGTGACCTGTTCATGTGTCCATCACGTCATGGACTGTGACCCTGATGATAAGCACCATGTCCTCATCATGTTTGTGTCTCTGGCATCCAACACAGAGCTACTCACCCCCCAAGCACACCCTAACATCTCAAGATCCCATCGCCACTCTAGTCTAATCTGGTCCAGAGCAAATGCCCCTTACAGCACCAGACAGGATTTCACACAGAGTCAAACATGAAGGTACGTTTCACAGGGAATAGTCCAAGACCTAACAGGGTGAGGTGTTTCTCCTAGAACGAGACACACAAGCAGAAGCCAGCTTCATTAAGAATCTGGTTAGTTAAGCGGTGCTTCCCAAGAGGGCAGCCAACAAAGTGTGACATCAGAGGTCTGGAAGCCTGGCCCCAGGCCTGACAGGCCCTGCTGGGCTAGTTTATCTTCTGGACCAGGCTATGAAAGCCTCCCTGAAAATGCAAGTGATGCCCAAAGATCTTGGGTCTGACTTTTCCTCCAGGCATTAGCACCCCGGAGAAGGGCGATCTGTTTCTCAGATCAGGCAGCTGGTGACTCAGGAGACCAGGATAATGCCAGCAGGCAGTAAGAGTCTTCATATGAAGGGAAAAGGCGGGGGGGGTGGGGGGGGGAGGAGGGTCTGAAGGGTCTCTGATGTGTTGATGGGCAGGGAAGTCTGACCCTGTCCACCCTCAAAAGCAGGCTTGCTAGAGTATTTCTGCAACCCCGAACAAAACTGCAAGGCATTGCATGCATCAGGGAACCTCATCCCACTGAAGTTTGGGGGAAAATCTGCCAAAAAAAGCAAATTAGGGGGATCACAGCTGTGCAGAGCAGCTGTGGAGGAAGCCAGAGTACACAAAGGTGCAGGTAGTTTGGCAAGGCAGTCTGGCCTACCGAGCAAGTGGCCAAGGCACCAGCAACGAGACACTCAGCTTTCAAAGCCCAGGGCTGCATTCAATGAAATAAAAGGTTCCAAATTGGTGAAGTGATCCGCCATAACCTAGTATCGGGAGTCACACACAACACACACAGCGGGTCAGTGCCTGGTTCAAACCTAGTTCTCCAAAACCCCAAATGGGTCATGAAATTCTCTTAACAAGGTTTACCTTTAATATATAAATGTTCCTCGTAATACTTGGAGAGAAGGCGTGCTCTGTACCTGATCGAGTATAAGGTAGGAGACCCAGCTGGTGCATTCACCCACCCGTCCCACATTCGCTGACTGATGTCACCAATATTTATGTGCTAGGTGCACACTGCAGGGGGCACGTGCTTAGAAAGGACAAGGCTGGAGTCAGGTAGTCCCTGCCCCAACTTTGCACCTCTCTCCTCCACGCAGCTATGTTGACTCCACACCCCAGCTCCAAAGGGTTAATGCTCTTCTGACCCTGACCAGGCAAACTTAAGGCTTCATTTAGCATCAAGTTCACTGGTGCTGACCTGGCACTGTGACAGGGGACTGACCCCAATGTCCTGTTCCTCTGTGGCTGAGGGCAGGGTAAGGAGGAGAGGAAAGGAGAGGAATTGTAAAAAATAACGCCACAGTGCTAGGTCACAAGTACGGTGTAGGTGGAAAGCCCAATGGATTTCAGCTCTTACTAATGCACATAAAGCTCAGCTCATGCTTATTGAGCACTTACTATATGCAGGGCATTAGGTTATACCCTTTACCTGCATTATGTGAAGAGATATCTGTGTGAATCCTGGCCCTACCCCTCGTTCACTGTGTGACTTTGGCCAAGCTCCTTAGCCTCTGTGCCTCCATTTCTTTGTCTGCAAAATCTATACTAATAAAAGGGTAATATGCTAATTAGACCGGGTAGACCAGACATCTTCCAGACGTCCTTCCGGACAAAGCCACAGCGGCAGCAGCGCATTATGTGAAGAGATATCTGTGTGAATCCTGGCCCTACCCCTCGTTCACTGTGTGACTTTGGCCAAGCTCCTTAGCCTCTGTGCCTCCATTTCTTTGTCTGCAAAATCTATACTAATAAAAGGGTAATATGCTAATTAGACCGGGTAGACCAGACATCTTCCAGACGTCCTTCCGGACAAAGCCACAGCGGCAGCAGCGGCAGCAGCTGGGTGATGGGGGCGGCACCTTCCCCTGATCAGCCTGGTTGCCTCCCGCAGAGGGAGGCCAGACTGTGGGTTAGGCCCTCCGGGAGCAGGCCTAAGCCGTCAGTAGGACATCCCCTGAGGGCTCCTGGATTGTGAGAGGGGGCAGGCGGGGCTGAGGGGAGGCCCCCCCCCCCAGTGCATGAATTTTGTGCACCAGGCCTCTAGTAGGGTAATAACAGTACTAACTTTAGAGCGTTGTTATGAGGATTAAATGAGTAAAAGCATAAAATGCTAAACCTGAACCATGTCCTGGCACAGAATAAGCACTAAGTACTAAAATGAACAATTATTATCCCTTTAGTTAGTCACACTACTTTGCAGATAAAGCAGGCTGTTTCTGCTTATTTTAGCAATAAGGCTTTGAGAGACTGAGTCAACTTGCTCAAGGCCACAGAGTTAATAAGTGGCAGAGCTGGGACCTGAACCCAGGCAGCCTGACTCCAAAGCCCACAGTCTTAAGCACCACGGTGAGCATGGCACTGTGCTAGGTTCTAGGTACATAAAGAGCCGTGGGAGATGAACTAGGGATCCCTATGCAGTGCAGTATACACTACACAAGAGAGATATTGAAAGAAAAAAGGGGGGGAGGAGGGATGGGGCTCCGGTAACAGGGAGCAGCAGTCTGCAGGACCTGAAGAATGCTCCACCCACAAGGGGATTGAGTTCTAGCCCCAAGAATGATGAGAAATTTGCCAGCCAAGGAGGAAAGGAATTCCAAAAAGTCAGGACCTAGAATAGCAGGAGAATAGCCCAGGAATGAAGGGAGATTGGGGACAGAAGCTCGTATAATTGTCCAAACTGGAGCAGATAAGAGGATGAGAATAGTGAGTTGCGCCCCAGCTGATCTGGCTCAGTGAATAGAGCGTCAGCCTGCGGACTGAAGGGTCTCGGGTTCGATTCCAGCCAAGGGCATATGCCCAGGTTGCAGGTTCGATCCCCAGTAGGGGGGCGTGCAAGCAACAGCCAATCAATAATTCTCTCTCATCATTGATATTTCTCTCCCTCTCCCTTCCTCTCTGAAATCAATAAAAACATATTTTTTAAAAAAAGAATAGTGAGTTGGGTGGTATGGTAGGGCAGGCACACACAGCATAAAGTTAGGCTGGGAAGGTAAGTGGAGGCCGGTCATGAACAGCCATGTGTGCCAACATCAGAAGTTAGATTTTATCTGTGAGACAGTGATTTGTCAACTTTATTACGGACAGGATCTACCTTCGTAAAACAGGTGTAGATTCCCACCCCTGCTGTTAGCTCCGGGGGCGGGGGGGTGGGGGTGAGGGGTAACAAGGGTCTTAAGGGACTGTAGTAGCAAGGCCTGCTGGGGTTTTAACAACAGAATTCTTGCCCAGGAATGAAGGGAGATTGGGGACAGAAGCTTGTATAATTGTCCAAACTGGAGCAGATAAGAGGATGAGAGTTGGAAATAATAGCGCTCTTCTTGAACTGTTACATGATATCAGGGTTTCTCAATCTCAGCACTATTAACATTTGGGACTGATCATTCTTTGTGCGCAGGGGCTGGGGGGTAGGAGGGGGGCGGGCAGAGGCTGTCCTGTGCATCCCAGGAAATTTAGCAGCATCCCTGGCCTCTGCCCACCAGATGAACAGCATCCTCCCCCGCTTACATGTAGACAGCCAAAAATGTCTCCAGACATTGCCAGATGTCACTTGGGATGCGAAAGCAAAACCCTTGTTGAGAACCACTGCTTTAAATCCTCCCATTCCTCTTTTACAGATGAGGAAATTCAGCCACAGAAAGGCCACAGCCAGGATTTAAACGCTGGTGGTCCGGCTCCAGGGCCCACACTCTTAGCCACCTAGCTCGACTGCCTTTCCAGGAGAGGGAGACCAAGCCAGGCTTCTGAAGCAGATTATAGATTTGGTGACAGACTGGATGAGAAGAGGATGGAAGAGTGAGGTTCAAAGGTGAAATGTCAGTGCTGGCCACTGAACTGGGAGAATAGTAGGTACTAAATACGTCTTTTTAAGATTTGAATAGAATCAAGATGTATTGGCTCCAAAAGGAAAAAACTTGGTCGTGTGCCCCCCTTCCCTCCCCCCCAAACCAGCAAGAGGTGGTGGGTTCCTGCTCAGACTGGAGAGAGGAGCCCTCTGTAGGACTGGGTGTGGATATGTCCTACAAACCAGCTGGTACCCAAATCCCGGCTGGGCCCCTTCCCAGCTGTGTGGCCCTGGGCTCCTTAGTTAACCTCTCCGCGCCTCACTTAGCCCTTTGCAAAACAGGAATGAAAGTTCCTACTCTTAGACTCGATGTGAGAACTCGGGGAGTTAACAGCAAAATGCCAAGCTTCCCACGATGGGGTTGCCCACCCCCCTCGCCTTGGGGAACCACCCTTATTACCTCCTCGGCCTGGCGAACGTCTATATCCAGTACTCCTCTCCACGCCCCCACCCCCACCCGCCCCAACCCAATCATTGGGAACCTCCGAGCCGCAGGGAGCCCTCTGCGCCTCTCTCCACCAGCAGAGCGTCCCCCCAGGGCTTTAGGCGGCGCCCACAGCCTATTCACTCCCCAGTCCGCTCTGATTGCGGGGTTCTGGGAGTCGCCAAAAGCGCGTGGCGAGCTGGGTGCCTCCGAAAGGAGCCAGATAACTGAGTTCCACGTGAGCCACGGACGTTGCAGGCAGGTCCGCACCCGGCCGGCGCGGGTCAAAGCCAGTCGCTGCCGCGGGCGGGCCAGCCCAGTCGCTGCCCCCGGAGACCCAGGGCAGAGAGGCGCCGAGATTTGGAAATCACCTACCCCGAAGCCAGGCTGCAAAGGCAGGGAGGTGAGAGTTATTGGATCCGAAAGAAAGAAAGGGAAAGAAAGAAAAAAAAGCAGGGGGCGGGGGAAGCAACAGGAAAGTAGGAGGAAGAGGAGGCAAAAAGAAAGCGCTGGGAAGCAGAGTTCGCGGGGGCACCCAGCCTCCAACACCTGGGCAGGGATGGGGACAGAGCTGAGGCCTCGGGTC
>NW_005353324.1:2011779-2014172 GCF_000412655.1 Myotis brandtii | reverse complement strand
AGTCCCGCAGACGCCGGAGGAGCCCGAGTCAGTGGGAGGAAAAGGTTGTCTCATTTCCTTCGGTCTCCCCACTCCTCCGCCCCCTCTGCTCCGGACCTGCCCTCCCTCTCCCCCGCCCCCTTCCCCTCGCCGGCGGCCCGTGTGGGCGCTGGGAAGACGCGAAACCTGAACGGCTGCAGCGTGCGGCGCCTCCCTCCCGGCCAAGTTAGTTCACGCTCCCAGCCTCCTGCCTGCCTCCCCGCGCTTCCGACAGTCCCCAGGGCCCCGACAGTTCCCCGTTGGCAGTGCCCCTGTCTGGGTGCTCTGGGCTGTCCCCGCTGGGATGAGCCCAGATTTAACAGCAGACCTCAGTGCCTGCCAGCATCCTTCCTCTCATTCCTGTGCCGCTGCCTGCTTTGAGCCTGTAAAAACCACTCTACCCAGGCAGGAAATAAATACTTACTTTGTTAAATTTGATCAACTTTTTTTTCCCCAGTGGGGCATTTAAAACCTGATGTATAATCTCGAAGGAGAGTTCATTTTGATTGGAAGGAGAGCAGTCTTTGTTTGGCCTTGCTCATTCAGAGTGGGGTTTTGAGTATTGAATGAGTGTTGAAAGCCTAATAGGCCCTGAGCTGGGCAGAAATGAACCAGAAGGCAATATTGTTCCTAAAATCGACATAGGTGATTAGTACAGACAGAGAGCAAGGGTGCTGTGGTCTCTTAAGAGATAGGTCGAGAACTTTCTGTGGAGTAAAGACAGCCTGGGCAGCGGCAAGAAGGCATGAGAAAGCCCCATGGGGAGGCAGTCCAGCAGAGAACCCAGTCAGGATGGGAAGTGGTGGGGGGCAAAGAGGGAAGAGAATGTTGAACCAGTCCATCAAGGAAGGATAGAGCAGCAGGGAGCAGTGGGGTAGCATTGATAAGACCTCGTGACCAAGAGCCTGGAGCAGTGGTTCTCAACCTTCCTAATGCCGTGACCCTTTAATACAGTTCCTCATGTTGTGGTGACCCCCAACCATAAAATTATTTTCGTTGCTACTTCATAACTGTAATTTTGCTACTGTTATGAATCATAATGTAAATATCTGATATGCAGGATGTATTTTCATTGTTACAAATTGAACATAATTAAAGTATAGTGATTCATCACAAAAACAATATGTAATTATATATGTGTTTTCCGATGGTCTTAGGCGACCCCTGTGAAAGGGTCATTTGGGGGTCGCAACCCACAGGTTGAGAACCGCTGGCCTAGAGGCTCATGGTGACAGTGGGTGACCAGAAGCCCAGAGCATCTCCAGAGCTGCTACTCCACGTGTGGTCCTGGGACTGGTAATAGTAACATCAACTGGGAGTGTGTTAGATATGGGGACTCTCCAGCTCCATTTGTTTTACTGAGTCAGAACCTGCATGTTAACAAATCCCCAAGGATTCAAAAGTTCATTAGCATTTTGGAACCACTGCTCTTTACACCACTGACTGTATATTACTGACTGCATATTAGAAACACCTGGAGAGATTTAAAAACCAATATGAGGCCCCTGCTCCACCCCCACAAATGCATATTTAATTGGTCTGGGATGGGGCTACAACATCAGTATTTTTTAAATGCTTTCCAGATGACCTAATGCAGTCAGAGTGGAGAACCACTGTTCTAGACTTATTCAAAGAACACCTGTGTGGGGGTGAAAATACAATGACAAGTTGTAGCCCTGATACAGAGACAACCGTCACCTGGAAAGGGCCTCTGTTTAGGGAACTAGATTCTAGCTTCAGATGGCCACTAAATTACTGTCTGAATGTGGACCAGTACTCCCTTGTCAGGCCTCAGTTCCCTTATTTGTAAAATACACATCTGATTAACTTTACACTCTACCTCCTGGGATGCAGGGTGCCATCAGAGCTTCCCTGACTCCCCAGTTTTATCAGCAACCAAGGAAGTGGTGGTGTTGAGAGGAGGGTTTTCCTGGTGTAGTATTTTGTGTACCTGCCATGTACACATCCATGCATGAACACCAGAGATCAAAGGATTGTGTGCCAAGCACAGGGCCACACACATAATTGGTGCTCCATAAATGTGTACTAAATGAATGAATAAATAAATAGGGCACACATGCCAGGAGGTGGCATAGACTTTCTGTGGTGAACTGGCCCCAATCCAGAGCCTCTGCATTTGCCCCCTGAGCCAGAGGAAGGATATTTGGAAGCACTGTGACCCATAAATCTAGCTTTGGATTTAAAACTACTGCTATTAAGGACTGCTGACACTTGTTGAATGCTTAGCACATACCAGTCATTGTATGTACTAAGCATTGTATGTACTAATTTGTATATACTCATCCTAATATATAAAAAGCCAGGGGCCGTCACGACCGAAACAACCCATTTGGACTACCAAACAGCAGGGGCGA
>NW_005353324.1:1988113-2011710 GCF_000412655.1 Myotis brandtii | reverse complement strand
GAAGGGGGAGGCAGTTAGGGACAACCAGGCTGGCAGGGGGCAGTGAGGGGTGATCAGGTTGGCAGCAGGGGGCAGTTAGGGGCGACCAGGCCGGCAGGGGTAGGGGGGCAGTTAGGGTCAACCAGGCAGGCAAGCAGGTGAGTGGTTAGGTGCCAGTGGTCCAGGATTGTGAGAGGGATGTCCCAGATTGGAGAGGGTGCAGGTTGGGCTGAGGGCCCCCTCCCACCCATGCACAAATTTCGTGCACCAGGCCTCTAGTTTTATTACAATGATGAAGGTACTGTTGAACCCTTGCACTCCAACTGGTTAAAGAATCACAGACATGGAGGATGTGAACTGCCATCTAGAGCAGCCTTTGCCTCTTGTGCAACTGGACACAGGTGGCTGGAGAGCCCCACTGGAGCATCTTACAGGTCATTCTCTAGAGCATGCATCCTTGAAGGAAGGGTTTTAGAATGACCATTCCAGGGCCCTACAGAAACAGATGCTCCCAGAAGCTATTTGGGAACCCATGGGTCACAGCTAAGCCTTGGAAAGGGACTCCTCAAAGCTACCCACTTCATGGGTGCATATGTGTGTCTGCGTACATGAGGGTGCACATACTGCCTTTTAACCAGAGCCTCTTAGGTGCCAAACCCCAGTCCTTTTCAGATATATTTCTTTTCATCCTGACAGTTTAAGCACCCTTGTTTTCTTATTTTATAAACTAGAGGCCTTATGCACGAAATTCGTGCACTGGGTGGGGGGTTACTCAGCTTGGCATGCGCCCTCTCGCAGTCCGGGAGCCATCAGTTGGACATCCTTAGCACTGCCACGGAGAGGCTCCCACCACCGCCACTGCACTCGCCAGCCTGTGAGCCCGGCTTCTGGCTGAGCAGCACTCCCCCTGTGGGAGTGCACTGGCCACCAGGCGGCAGCTCCTGCATTGAGCGTCTGCCTACTCTTGGTCAGTGCACGTCATAGCAACCGGTCATTCTGCTGTTTGGTCGATTTACATATTAGCCTTTTATTATATAGGATGAACTGAGACATCATAAAATGAAGATCCGTTTGTCGCTGCAACCCAAGTTTCTTGTGTCCAAGACACCATAGGCAACCTGCACATTACACTTAATCCTCACCTGGGGAGTGTTTTGAAATAACACGTTGGGCTCCAGACCAGACCCGTTGAATCAGAATCTCCAGGGGTGGGGCTTTTTTTTTAACCTCTGCAGGTAATTAAAACATGCAGTGAGGTTTGAGCACTGCTTCTATAGGAAATGCAGAGACAGAGCCTAGGCCCTAACAGATGAGCAGTTTACAAAACAGCAAGGAGCTCATTCTAGTAGTGATCTCCATAAGTCATCAGGAATAAAAAAATGTCAAAATTGCTCCCTGGCCCACAGCATCCTAAGACAATGCCAGGCTGAGGAAAATTCTTGGACGTATCTCAACCTTGAGTGAGTGAGGTCATCTCCACATGGTCAAGGGTAGGAATTCTCGTTCCATCTCCAGAAAGCACAAATGATTGAAACCAGAATCCTTGCCCCTTCTCCTGTGGCACTGCTATTTACAAGAAGCCTTTAAACAGTCAGTGCTTATGCATTCCAGAAGTGGCCAATGATCTCCAGGAGCAAGGCAGCCATGTGAACCGAATAATGAAAGACCAAGGAAAGTGCCTCATGGCCCAACGAGAGGCTAATGGATGGGCAGACAGAGACCAATGTGCCACCATTAGTTACGTCACTTCAGGAAAATCAGGAGGCCAGGACTTAAATGTTTTGCCCTACGGTCATTTCATATTTGTTCACCCTAGCAAAAGTAAGCTTGAAAAGAAAATGGGTACTTGTTTAAAATACTAGAGAAGCAGGACAATTTCTTTTTCTTTCTTTCTTTTTTAACCCACTGTTTCACTTTTGCCATTGAATTCCCTGGCCAAGTATTGGGATTTCTGTTAAGGTCGATGGATAGACATTAACCAGGAGGCATTTAAATTCATTCATTCCACAACAGCCTGCTGAAATGAAACTGGTCATTTGATAGTATTAGCCACTAACACCTCCTAGACACCAAAGGTCGAAGAAGACAGCACCGCCCATGTACAGTCCAACTTTTTACAAGGTCTAATGGATGCCTTTAATCACCAAATAAATCAGTGTTGACGGTTGTGCCCCCTTGAAGTCCTAGCTTCCAGATGTAGACAACTAAATTGTAAAATCCATGTTCGCCAGGCCTTCTGTTCCTTTTCAGAGAGCGATGTCTTTCCTGTACTGAGGAATATGAGGGGATGCTGGGAACACCATGTCGGTTGTTTCAGTGAAATTTTAATAGGAATAAAAATCCCAGAGTATATCAGTGCACAGCCCAGTCCCCAGTGTTCTAATCACCTCCCCCACCTTTCTTAAAATGTTTTGTGCCCAGAAGGGATGAGATAATGAGGAACGAGCATCAATTAAGCACGTCTTCAATCTACTTCGAAGTGGGAGCTTATCTTTCACTGAGTTATTTCCTCATGGCCCCAGTCAGTAGACTAGAGACCTAACTACTCTTGGCTAAACCACTTTATCTTGCTCGGGGGTAATAGAGTAGAAATCAAAATATTTCTCTAGCCAGTTGCTGCTGCCCAACACAACGTTACCTCTGATTAATGACAGGTTTTAAATCAAAACACACTCCCCAGTTAAACTATAAACATAGCTGAGTGTAAATTTTGCTTCTTTTCCCCCCTTCATGTTCCATAGGGAGATTTTCATGCCCAGGCTGACACCTCCTCTACGTTTTTCATCTTGGCCAACAAGGTTAAATAAGCATAAACGTCACTTGAATAAATCATCCACACAAAACACTCTGTTATGACCAACAGGAAGCCACTGTAAAAACGAGAGGTTTCAATCATTAAAAAAAAAAAATGAGGCAATGGAACAATAAAACATGCCCAGTGACACTGCTAATAATTGATCTTTAAGAAAATGCATGTTAGATCCCTACCACCACACATATGACCCTAGATAACTGTCTCTTAGATAAACATGTCTCCCTTTATCAAAAATACCATTGATCCTCATAAAATTGAGACACCCATGACCCATTAAAACTTGTACATCATAGGTAGCACACTATTAAAAGTCGCATTTTTAGAAGAATAAGGAACACTAGCGTTCATGATGAAGTATAAACTTTGAATTAAAGCATAACTGAGCCCTGTTCCTAGGCTGCCTGCAACCCTTCCAGATTCCTCAGAGACTTCTTTCCTGTAACTGTGGAAGGTGTGAGCTTGAGAAATTAATCGAGTGGTTTGTTTGGAAAGATAAATGGGCAAACACAGAACAGAAGACAAAACATACCAAACTATTCATTTCCTTGAAGGGTATGCACTAACTAGACCAGATGGTGGTGGCAGGCATTGGAACTTCTGAAAACCCCACAGAGCATCCACTTCTCAGATTCATAAATTTCATGGTAGCACGTTCTGGAACACAGTGTCCTTATGCACAGGTGTGTTAGATCTAATCAAACCAAGTGCACGGCACTCTGTTCATTACCCCGGTGCCCGAATTGGAGTGATTTCCATTTGCCACCAGCAACCAGTCAGCCCTCTGTGTCTGCACACAGTGATGGAGTTTGGGATCTACTTTGTTGGTTGTGTGTGTGTGTGTGTGTGTGTGTGTGTATGTGTGTTTAATCCTCACCTGAAGTTAATGTTTTTATTGATTTTGAGAGAGAAAAAGGGAGAGAGAGAGAGGGAGAGAGAGAAAAAAACATTGATGTGAGAAACATGGATCAGTTGCCTCCCGCACATGCCCCTGACCAGGGATCAAACCCGCAACCTAGGTATGTGTTCTGATGAGGAATAGAACACACAACCTTTTGGTGCATGGGACGATGCTCCAACCAACTGAGCCACCCAGCCAGGCTGCTTTCTTTGGGGTGGGGGGGAGGACAGGGGGCATATACTTTGGATGTGAAAGTCTGATTCATTTTCTTCACCAATAGGTCCACACTGGGAATCCTTTAAATTAGCTATTAAGGTATTTATAATATGACTAGAGGCCCAGTGCACAAAATTCATGCACTGGGGGGGTAGGATTCCCTCAGTCCGGCCTGAGCCCTCTCACAGTCCAGGACCCCTCTCCCTTACTGCCCCCCTGCTCGCTGCTCCTTATCGCTCGGCTCGCTGCTCTTTAGTGCTGCCAAGGAGGCAGGAGAGGCTCGCCAGCCATGAGGTGAGCCCAGTTTCTGGCTGAGTGGTGCTCCCCCTGTGGGAACGCACTGACCAACAGGGGGCAGCTCCTGCATTGAGTGTCTGCCCCCTGGTTGTCAGTGCTCATCATAGCAACCGGTTGTTCTGGTTGTTCCACCTTAACGGTTGCTTAGGCTTTTATCATATAGATGCTTTTGGTTTGTTTTTAATGGTTTACTATACGTCTCAGAAGCAGAGGGTTTACTTTGCAGTAGTCTTCCCTTATCTGCAGTTTCACTTTGAGGTTTTATTTACCTGTGGCCAACCGTGGTCCAAAATATTAAATGGAAAATCCCAGAAATAAACACTGTATAAGTTTTAAATTGTGTGCTGTACTGAGTAGCATGCTGAAATCTCACCCAGCCCCACGGCTGCTCACCCAGGACGGGACTTGCCCGGCATATCCAGGCTGTTTATGTTTACCTGCCCATTAGCCACTTAGTAGCCATCTAGGTTTTCCAATTAACTGTCTCAATATCACAGTGCTTGGGTTCAGGTGACCCTTATTTTACTTAATAATGGCTCCAAGGTGCAAGCGCAGCGATGCTGGCAATTCAGATATGCAAAAGAGAAGTCTTAAGGACTTCCTTAAGTGAAAAGGTCTATACTAGTATAGTGCAATAAGATCTTTTGAGAGAGAGAAAGAGACCACATTCACATAATTTTTATTAAAGCATATTGCTATAACTGTTCTATTTTATTATTGTTGTTAATCCTGGACTGTGCCTAATTTATAAATTAAACCTTATCATGGCTATCCTTAGTAATAAAAGCCTAGGTCAGTGGTCGGTAAACTGCAGCTCGCAAGTCACATGCGGCTCTTTGGCCCCTTGAGTGTGGCTCTTCCTAAGCCTTAGGCGTACCCTAATTAAGTTAATAACAATGTACCTACCTATATAGTGTAAGTTTAAAAAATTTGGCTCTCAAAAGAAATTTCAATCGTTGTACTGTTGATATTTGGCTCTGTTGACTAATGAGTTTGCCAACCACTGGCTTAAGTGGTCGTAATGCCCTCACGCCATCACAACATGGCTGCTTGTACAGCGGGCGCGCACAGGTGGGCAAGGCTGGGCTTGAAGCTGCATGCGTGGCACGGAGCCTGCCTGGGAGTCCCGCTTCCTCCCAGCTCAGCGCAGTGAGGTCTGCCTGGGGGTCCCCCGGCTCCGTGGGGTGAGGCCTGCCTGGGGATCCTGCCTCCTCCCGACTCCGCAGGCTAGGCCTGCCTCTTTGGGGCAATCCATTGAGGAGCCCCGGATGGGTGAGCGGGGCCTACCTACTTGGGGCGATTGATCACAGGGCTCCTGCACTGTGACAGGGCACAGGCCAGGTTGAGGGACCCCCCCCCCCCAAGTGCACAAATTTCATTCACTGGGGCTCTAGTGTATATATAGGAAAAAAATAGTATATATGGCAGCAGTTCTCAACCTGTGGGTTTCGACCCCTTTGGGGGTCGAATGACCCTTTCACAGGGGTCACCTAAGACCATCGGAAAACACATATATAATTACATATTGTTTTTGTGATGAATCACTATGCTATAATTATGTTCAATTTGTAACAATGAAAATACATCCTGCATATTAGATATTTACATTATGATTCATAACAGTAGCAAAATTACAGTTATGAAGTAGCAACAAAAATAATTTTATGGTTGGGGGTCACCACAACATGAGGAACTGTATTAAAGGGTCGCGGCATTAGGAAGGTTGAGAACCACTGATATATGGGGTTAGGTACTATCTGCAGTTTTAGACATCCACTGGGGTCTTGGAACATATCCCCCATAGATAAGGGGGGAGGGACGACTATAATGAGATATACAGGGTGACAGAGCTTCCACACAGATGTGTGACCTCAAACTCCCCAGCTCGGGGCTACAGGGGAATTTGGTCAGGTCAGGGGGTCTTCTCTGTGCTTCAGGCCCCTGCTAGCTAGGCCTTTCTTCCTCCACCGACTTCCTCATCCCATGTCTTTGATCTTCCCACTGCCTCCTTCCCCTCAACCTTGAACTTGCCCAAACCTGCCCCATCATTTAAAACACATGAACAAATTACTATTCAATAGGTCTTCCACGTTCTGCACCCATTTATAGATCTTTTCCCACCTTTATTTCTCTTCATAACCAAACCTCAAACAAATACAGTGGGGCCTTGACTTAAGAGTGTCCCGACTAATGAGTTTTTCGAGATACGAGCCATCTCTCGGCGGATTTTTTGCTTTGAGTTGCGAGCTAAAATTCAGGTTACGAGCCAGCTTCAGATACCCCACCACTAGTTGGTGCAGCGAACGTCACAGTGAACGCCACATCAGCCCAGCATCATGTGTCTCACTCGTTCACTTTAATGATTTGACATATGAGTAATTTGAGTTACGAGCTCCGTCACGGAACGAATTAAACTCGTAAGTCAAGGCCCCACTGTAGGTGTATTTATTATCAGTCACTTTCTTAACGTCCATTCAGTCATTCAACTTACTGTAGTCTGGTTTCTGTTGCCAACACTCCAGGGAAACGGCCCTCATTCAAGTCCCAAATAGCTTCCCAGTGTCGAAATCCAGCGGCTGCCCCTGCGCTGGGGTTGATGACCTCTGGCAGCGTTTGCATTGCTAGCCTGTGGCGGTGACCTCTGGCAGTGCTTTTCCTGTTGGCCTCTTCCCCGTTCCCAGGCTCTCCTCTCTTCACGGTGCACTTCCCCACTTCCCAGATCCCCGCCCACCGCTGGGAGCACTCCTCCTCTGTGACCTCCCATAACTGACTTTGCTTCATAGCAAAGGCATCCGTTCACATCACTGGAACTTTTCAGGGGTCAGCCACTCGCTCACATGGTGAAGTCTAGACTCCTGTGCATGGGTGCACAGCCCTTCCCCTGGCCACGCCTGCCCCGCCCCCCACCCCCATCCAGTAACAACCTGTCTTACGCTCCGAGTATCCATCTCTTTACAGTCTCCCACATATGCCAGGCTATTTCACGCTTCTGTTCCTCTGTACAGAATGTTCTCGATCCACTCCCATCCTCCCCTGAAGAATGTTCTCAACTCCACCCCCATCCTCCTCCAGCTCATCTTTGAAGACTCAGAACAAAGGTGAGCCATTCTGGAAGCCTTCCCTGTCCCCAGACAGAGGCGGTGCTCCCTGGGAGCCCCTGGCATCTGTGAGGTGTCTTCACTTTGAGGTCTGCACTGTGTCACCTCACCTGGATCCGAGTCCTGTGAGGGTAATAGGTGCTCGTTTATCTGTTTCGAGTTTGGTAGAGTACCTAGCACTTAGTAGGTGCTACTCTCTGATTAGCAAGAAACCTCACACTTTTTGTATTTCTCTCAATTGAATTGAATTTGCCCTGAGCTTTCTACTCTCCCCCTTGAAATTTAGTCTGTCATTATTGGGGCACACCTCCTCCCCAGGGTCACGGGGCAGTCTCTGGTGACTTGTGCCATACACAGCATGCAAAGAGGGCCCTCCGGACTCTGCCTGCACTGGCACCTCCTCCAGGCTTCAGTCCAAGCCGGCATGGAACCAGGAGGCAGGTTCTTCTGAGGCCTGGGCCTTGGAAATTCCCCCCCCCCCCCCCCCAGGAATTTTAAGGCCACAGCTCTTAATTAGTCATGTCTACCCCACCCCACCCCACTCCTGCCCCGGTTGTGGGTGTTGTGGGTCAGGTTTCCATACCTCATGAGTACCCCCAGCGATCCTGCTCTTTCTTTCCTTCTCAGGGACTCAGTCTTCAGTCAGGCTGCGCACCCTCAGAAACCCACAGCCCCCTTCCTGCCGGCCCCTCAATAAGTACAGGCAGCAAAGACAAAAGCAGGAGGAAGTATGTCTTCTCCGACTAGAACGTCTGTTTTCAGCTCTGCAGCAACACAAAGTCCCCAAAGACAAGAGCACACCAGGGTCTTACTACCTCCTTGAGGCAGAGGAGGGAAGGGTAGCTATAGGGAAGAGAACGAGACACAAAAGGATATCTCAGGAAGCTATTCTGCCCCAGAACCTTCAATGAATTTGTTCAGTTATTTAACAAAAGCTGAAATGTCCATGAAAAAAAAAAATGAATGCAATTGCTCTCCCAAAGAGAGACACCTCCTCCTGGCAGGACTCCACACTCAACTGTAGCCTTCTCATTGTTTCCCTGGGAAAGAGGCCCGACATCCCAGGGATCCTCCCGCCTGTGGCCCAGGAGGGCCACTCACGTGGCCGGGTTTATTTGAGCTGCTGACTTGGGTTGCTGACGCGGGCATTTGCCGCAGCTGCACTCACCCACTTTCTCTCATGGATGATTTTAATCTCTTTCATTTTTGCCCAGCCTGTGAGAACACTGAAAGCCTGGTTCGGAGGGGGCAGGAGATAGACAGTGCAGGTCAGGAGTTGAGCAGCGGGTAAATCCTAGGGGAGGAAGCAAACGTGTATGTAATCCTTTCAGGAAAACAAGCATTATTGGAGAGGAGAGAGCTGCCAATGGAACTTTGTTCCAAGAATAAATAGCACATTTTCCCCTCAGTGTTTGCTTTTCTCTCTTTGATCCCCTCGAAACCCTCTGGAAATGCCTGGCCAGCAGCTTTGCTCCCCTCGGAGGCTGGGGAGAAGGGGCCCCAAGCACTCCCTTGAGAGTCCTCCAATGGAGGCATCAACAGGGCTCCCGGCAATGCTGGAGCCACAGGCCTGTGGAGGGAGGAGGAGCTAGACGTTTTCGTAACGTTTAATCACCACAAATATGCCACAGTGTTTCCAAACATGTCATCGTGATGCCCAGAAGCTGTTTAAAATGGAGCCATCATGGAGAGGGTCTGTGACCAAAGCCACTGGGAGCCTTGGGGGCTGGCAAGTTAAGGAAAAGCAGAGCTCAAGGGGGGTTAATGTTTAGCTCTGGTCCCAGGCGGTGGTAAATGCCTGCACGCAGCGAGGCTGAGGCGAGCATGCCCTCTCCGAGGGGAGTTTATGGCTCACATGCTCTAGAAACCACAGTCCATAGTTACACAGGTTTCCTGGCTTTCCCCAGACAGCTTTATTTCCAGGGAGTTTCGGGCGGGACAACACCAGTGAAAGATAAGGGCCTTGGCATCCAACAGACCTGCCATTAGTTTTGGTTCTTCCACTCACTCGTTGTGAAGTCAGGCAAGTGAGGTACTTGGTTTACTCGTCTGCCGAGTGGGAATGATAATGCTTGCAGGATGCTCATGAGCAATATGAAATGCTGCCTGTAAACCTAGCCTTTTGCTCAACTCGGTGTTCAATAAGTGCCAGTTTCCTTCCACCTCTGCGTCCACGCAGTGTATTACTCAAATCAGAAAATACTAAGCACTGATTAATGGTAAGACTTGTCCCAGGTTTACATGGAAAGCCAAGACATATAAAACCCACTCAATGGGAAACTACATACAAAATAAGGAATCAAGTCTGGAAAGTGTCAAGTAACAGATACATGTGTTGTCATAAATAAAACTTCACAGGAGGCGCTGATCAATGGCCAATGCTGACAGTCAGTGCTTGGGGCTTGGGAGGGAAAGCTTTAGGGAGGGGGTTGGGCTTGCTCTGGACGGAGAGCCAAGGAACAACCAGACGTGTTTTGGAAAAGCTAACAGACTTACTGTGTTTCATAGGATCCCCTTAGGGATAATTTGGGAAATATTTGGAAAGGAAATTGGGCGATATAGTAAAGACAGTGGCGAATTCTTTGTCACTGTCCCAATCAAGAGGCAGACTTGACTTCTCCTCTCCATGATCTGGACTGGTTCCATGAGTGATTAACAAATAGACCATAGCAGACATAATACTGTGCCAGTTTTGGACCTAGTCTTTAAGAGAATCAGTAGCTTTACTTCCTGCTTCTTAGAACTTTTGCTCTTAAGACTTTGCCTCTTTGAATCCAGCTACCAGGCTGTGAGAAGCCCAAGCTATATGGAGAAGCCAGGAGTGGGCTCTTTGATGAAAACCCCCACTAAGCTGCCCAACAGGCAGTATCAAGAGCAGCCATGTGAGTGAGCCATCTTGCATATTCCAACCCTGTCAAGTCCCCAGATGACTGCAGTTGATACCCATATGGAGCAGAAGATCCACCCAACTGATTCCAATCAACCTACAGAATCGTAATAATATAGAATGGTCTTGCTCTTAGATGTAAACTTTGGAGTGATATGTTATACAACAATAGATAATTAAAACAGAGCCGTAACTGGTTTGGCTCAGTGGATAGAGCGTCGGCCTGCAGACTGGGGGGTCCCGGGTTCGATTCCGGTCAAGGGCATGTACCTTGGTTGCGGGCACATCCCCAGTGGGAGGTGTGCAGGAGGCAGCTGATCGATGTTTCTAACTCTCTCTCTCCCTTCCTCTTGGTAAAAAATCAATAAAATATATTAAAAAAAAAAAAAAAACAAACCAGAAAGGAACTTGTGGGAGGCCTTGAATGCCAAACACCAAAGTCTACACTTTGTCATTATCATCATCATCATCATCATCATCATCATCGAAATCATTAGTAAATTAAAACTATGTGACAGATACTGTGTTGTAAGTTATTTTAAATCCTCACCCGAGGGTATGTTTGTTGATTTTAGAGAGAGGAAGGAAGAGAGAACCCAAAACCTAGGTATGTGCCCTGACCGGGAATAGACTGGGAATAAGTTTTTAACTTATTTTTAAGTTTTAACCTGCTTATGAGCCTATGTGGTAGGTACTATTGTTGTAATGTACCCCGCGAATCACAGAAGGACGCCTCAAGAAGTCGAATTAAAGAGTCACATTTATTGCAATCCGGGACTATGAGGGGGCATTTTGGCTCTCCCAAATCTCATAGTGATAAGATGGCCGAAACACCAGATTTATATAGGCAAAGATCACAAAGGTATTGATTACATACCAAGGTCTGGAATGAGGAACCTGGTTTGCAAAAAATCGGTTTACAGAATCAGAAGCAGTTTCATGTTATCTAAATTACAGTTTTTGGGTCTCCAGAACACTGAGTCAACAGGGACACGTTAACTGGAGCCCTCTGAACTTGGGATAACTGTGCTGTCCTTCCCAGGTAAAGGAAAATGTGCTTTCTAAGACCAGTATGACCACAACCAATGGGATAGTCACAGTACAATCAATAGGGTATTCAATCGAATGGGGTGATTTATATAATTCAGAAAATCAAAATAACTTTCCTATTGTTAAACAAAGCAAATAAGTACAAAAGCCAAACAGCAGGGTTAAAGTTAAACTATAGTTTCTACCTGAGATGATTGCTACCATACTTCACTATTATTCATATTTAATAGTCAAGAAAATGAAAATTTAGAAAGTTTTAGAAATTTGCTCAAGATAATACAGCCAGAAAAATAGTAGAGATGGGATTCAACCAGTTGCATTTTGACCACTCTCAAACTTGTCATCTTCTTTCTGCAAAGAGAAGAAGTAATGCTTATTATCAGAATAATAAGCTGATCATCTTGGGAGATGCAAGCACCTCTTCCAGCTGGAAACTGGCAGCCAGTTGGGAAAACACAAGCTGCCTGGGCTTGTCAAATAATTCCCGGCAAGAAAATGGCATGGGTCTCCCTCCCTTTGCTCAGTGACTGTATAGGTACACAAGACAATTTGGAAAGACTGAGAATTAAAAGTTTTTAATGGGGGTTTGGTAGGAAAATAGAAGCTTCTGTATTAACTACTTCTGCAGAATAACCCCTCCCCCCAAAAAATACAGTGGTATATGACAATAATCATTTATTATCTGTCATGGTTTCTATGGGCCAGGAATTTAGAAGTGGCTCAACAGGGAAATTCTAGCTTGCGGTATCTCAGGAGGTTGACTGCAGTGTAGGTCATCTGAAGAATTTCCTGGAACTGGAGGGTCATCTCCAAGGCAGCTCACTCACACCGCTGGCAAGTTGGTGTTGGTGGGAGGGCTCAGTTCCCCATGGGCAAGCCTCTCCAGAGGGCGGTTTGAATGACCTCATGTCTTGAAAACTGGCTTCCCCCAGAGCATTTCTTTCAAAAGATAGAGGCAGAAGCCACGATGCCTTTTACGATGTAGCTTCAGAAGCCACACACCATCCTTCCCACCTTATTCTGTGGATTACCCAGGCCGCCCTGACTCAGTCTGGGAAGGGACTCCACAAGGTCACAAATACCAGGAGAAAGTAATCATTGGCAGAGGGTGAGAGGGGTGGATTTTGGAGGCTGGCTACCACATTCCTCAATCTACTCCAAGCATTAAAGGCTTTAAGAAAGGATATTTGAGGCTTTCTTTCACATGTTTGCAGGACTAGGGGCAAAGGTCAAGGAGGCCATTTGTGATGATCTCATCTTGCATCGTCATCATAAGAGGTTCTGAAGAGCTTACTTGAAAACTGCTTCAAATATCAGAAAAATTTGAGAAATTTCAACCATCCATCTCAGCCTGCAATTCTAAAGTGAGAGATTTTCTACAGGCTTCTGCTGGCTGTCTCAGCTGCCTACAGTACCAAAGAGGGCCACTCACTAGAGAGTACCCCGAAGCTACTGAACACCTCAAATCTGCTTCCAGAGAGTGTGGTTCTTTCTATACATCTGCCTTCCAATCTCATGCAAATGCCTTTCATTGGCTGACACTACCCTAGGCTTATAGAGAGAAGGGGATTCTGGGAAATGTTACTCTTGGCCTCTCCTTAATGATGTAGGAAGTCCGTGGAAACAGGTGGTGATAAAGCTGACAACAGATAATCCCTCCCAGGCTTTGGGGGGTTTTCAGTCAATGAAACATGCATAACACTATGTATTTTGGCTTGAAATTCACTGTTATGCTCCAAAGGAAGTAATAAACAGTTTTTAAAAATGTTTAAAGATTTTTACAATTGATTTTTAAAAAGAGGAAGGGTAGTGTCCCTAGGCCTGGCTGGCGTTTGGGCCTATCAGGTTCCCTGCCTCCTTGCCTCCTCCTTCCCTGATCCCTCAGCGCCCTGCCAGCACTGGTCACCCGCCATGGTCCACGCTGCCCCCTGGTGGTCAGCGCACATCATAGCAAGCAATTGAACTCCCGGTCTCATGGTCAAACTCCTGATGGGACACTTTGCATGTTAGCCTTTTATATAGAGAGATTCATTCTTTAAAAAGGGTGAATTTGAAGGAAGAAATTGAAGATATATGGTATAATATTCTTATCAAATTAACCTATAAATTCTATGCAATTCTAATCTGAAAAATAAAAGGCCAAGGAAGGAATGGAAGATATCTGGTACAATATTCTTATCAAATTAGACTATAACTTCTATGCAATTCTAATCAGAGGAACAAAAGGCCAAGATATAGCCAAGAGATTTCTGAAACAAAGAACTTACCCTACAAGCTGTATAGACTTACTATAAAATAATATAGCAAGTAAGCTAGTAAGATAACAGCCCAGACATGGACAAATAGATCAATGGAATAGAATAAAAAGCCCAGAAATAGACCCAAGTATGAGTTCTTGTTATAAAGTAGATGATGCATTGTAAATCATTGGGGGAAAGACAGACTATTCAATAAGTGGACCTGCCACAATGTAATTTCCATATGGAAATCTGCATAGCTGAAAAATATCATAAATATCATTGGATCTCCACCTGACACCATTCAAAAAATAAATTCCAGATTAAAAAAATAATAATATCTACATGACCTTGGAAAGGGAAAGGGAACTCTTAAACAAGATACAGAGAGCAGAAATCATAAAGGGTTGATTAAACAGAACTAAATTTAAACTAAAGCTTCAGTATAATAAAAACCACTTTATTGAAAAGACAAGTGTTCCATTTTTATATTCACAGAAGAACATAAATGGATAATTAGTATATGAAAATGCTAGTAACAGAAAAATAAAACAACAGTGAAGTTCCATGTAACACTTTTCAATGGGATAAAAGCTGAAAGTCTGACCTATTCTTGTTGGCCAGGATAAAGGAAAACATGAACTGTCAAATATAGCAAATACAGTTATGACTTAGTTCAACCACTTTGGAGACCTGTTTCATAATCATTGGAACCTGGACGTTAACAACCAGCAATTCCAACTCTAGATTCATACCTCGGATGAACCTGTGCTCTAGAAGGGAGTGCTGTAATTACAAAGTTTGGAAATGTCCCAAATGTCCATCAGAAAGAAAACATAAATATTGGTATATAATATGATATAATAACAGTTTAAATGACTGAACTGTATTTTTTATATATCAACAAAAATAAATTTTAACAACATAATGTTGAGTGGGAAAAGTTGCATAAAATTATGTGCCATATGATGCCATTTATATAAATTCTATAATAACAATTATATATTTGTGAATATATATGTATTTATGCTTTTACATGACAGATTCATGATAGTTCTTGCTTCTGGGGAGAGGAGGTAAATGGAATTGGGGAGGTAAGCAAAGTAGAGTTCTCCTTTATTGTGATGGTTTATTTCTTTAAAAAGAAACTAAAGCAAATATAAAATGTTAGCATTTATTATTTATTTTTGGAGTTGGGTACATTGATGTTTATTTTCTATACTTCTTTTGTTTGTTTGTTTGTTTTTCACCAATTAAAAAAATCAAAGAGCTATTGCCCTTTCTATCAGAGTATGTGAATCCATCAAATGTTTTAATGAGGTGCCCTGGCCAGGTAGTTCAGTTGGTTAGAGCATTGTCCCAGTAAGCCAAGCTTATGGGTTCAATCCCCAGTCAGGGCACACACAACCTGTGAATCAGCCAATGAATGCATAAATAAGTGGAACAACAAACTGATGTTTCTCTCTCTCTCTCTCTCTCTCTCTCTCTCTCTCTCTCTCCCCTTTCCTCTCTTTCTCAAATCAATTAAAAAAATTTTTGAAATGTTTTAATGATTTTCTGTCTTAAGATTCACTGAGAATCCAACAGAATAGCACTACACACTGAGGCTGCACTCAGCTAGAAGCCCCAGTTCTAAGGGAAAACAGCCATGATGGAGTTGGTGGCCCAGATTGGTCAGGGGACTCCATATCCTGCTAGAGCCATGATGAATGGCACCAACCTGTCAACTTTAGCTGCCTTCAAGGAGTCTTCTTGTTCCCAGAGCCTACCTTCCTCACATGGCCAGGTCAACCCATTGGTAAAACTTAGGAAATCTGACCATGGTTGCATATAGGAGAGAGCCAAGTGGTTCATAAAACTTGCAGCGATGCTAACACCTAAACTAGAGCATGCATTCACCTGGAAGAGTTCTCTCGGAGCCAGGATCAATAAGGAGAGGAGTAAGGGTTGTTTGTTTTCAGAAAATGCTGAGCTCCATGGGATTTCATTACCCAATCTGGTTGGTTCCAAATTCTTTCTATACTAAGTTCTAACCCTAATTGTACTGGCAGTAGTAAGCTGGTTCCAATTAAGTGAAGTTAATTCTCCAGCCCCAATCCATATCATGCCAGTGCCAGTTTGCTGAAGGAACATGCAGAATATGATTAAGGAAGTAGTCAGTAATTCCCAAGAAATCAGAATAGAGATTGATAAAATAATATCCAAATTTTCAAACAGGGAATAAAGTGGACCACAGGGATTATACCAATCAGATGGAATCTAGAACATATTAGTGACTATGAAAAAAATGTAAGTATGAATGAGAGGCAATGTTCACATGAGTTTTGGAATCAGCCAAGCCTTGAAAGCCTGCCCCACCCTTTAAAAGAGATACAGCCTTGAAAATTTACTTAACATTCCTGAGCCCCAGTTTCCTTTTCTGTAAAATGAGGATATTAATACCTACCACACAAGATTTTTTGTGAAGATTAAAAGTGGTGATGAATGTAAGGTAGCTATATATATAAAAGCCTAAGCAACCATTACGATGGGAAGGCCAGTTGACCAGTTGCTATGATGTGCACTGACCACCAGGGGGTAGATGCTCAATGCAGGAGCTGCCCCCTGGTGGTCAGTGTGCTCCCACAGCCAACCTCCTGTGGCCCCTCCTCCCCGGCTGGTCATCCCATCAACCCTGATCAGAGGGCTAGCCAACCAACCTCCTGTGGTCCCTCCCCATGGCCAGCTGGCCCCAGACAGGCCTTGATCACAGGCAGAGGGACCCCACCCATGCACGAATTTGTGCACCAGGCCTCTAGTTTACAATAAAACTGTACATACCAGTTGCCCAATAAAAAGTAGTGATGATGGCCCCAGTTAGGTGGCTCAGTTGGTTGGAGTGTCGTCCCATACACCAAAAGGTTGCTGGTTCAATTCCTGGTACAGCTACATACCTAGGTTGCAGATTATATCCCTAGTCTGGGTGCGTAGATGTTTCTCTCTCACATCCATCTCTCTCTCTCTCTCTCTCTTTCTCTCGCTTCTTTCCTCTCTCTCTAAATCAGTAAACCTATCCTCGGGTGAGGATGAAAAAATGTAGTAATGATGATGATGTTGACAATGGTGATGATCTATAAACTTTGAATGAGAATGCAATGAGAATTAGGGACTGAGAAAGATTAATTAATAGTTGTTTCAGACTGATTTCATTTAATTTTGGTTATTAAATTGATTAACCAAGGAAATACTATTATCCCTAATCTGTCTTTATTTTATTAAAACATTTAGCAGAGTCTTTCATTATATCGTATTTTTAACTCAAAACAATATTATGTTATCTATGAGGAAGAATCTTTGATCTGTGAATAATCATACTAAGCTACTAAGACTGTCAATCTTGAGGATAGCCAAGATGTTTATAACCAAGGTGCTGCCTTGCTTAATATGTTTATTGTTTGTATCAAATAATAAAGATATGTATACATTTAAGCCTCCACAAAATTAAAATTATTTTGTCAGATTGGGACAACCTGTGTTTTGTTGATGATAACTATATAACTTTTCTCACCTTCCCTAAGGAAAACATTTTAATTTTATTTAATTTCCTCTGAGAGAAATTAAATACTAAGGAATAGGATTTTGTTTGGTAAGGCCAAGCTTTGGAGAGCCTTTAAGAGAAATAAGGCCTTGAAACCATTGTAAGGTAGAAATTTTTTTCACTAATCACTCCTATTAAGAATGCACCCGCCCTGACCGGTTTGGCTCAGTGGATGGAGCGTCAGCCTGCGGACTCAAGGGTCCCAGGTTCGATTCCGGTCAAGGGCATGTACCTTGGTTGCAGGCACATCCCCATTGAGGAGTGTGCAGGAGGCAGCTGGTTGATGCTTCTCTCTCATCGATGTTTCTGGCTCTCTATCCCTCTCCCTTCCTCTCTGTAAAAAATCAATAAAACATTTAAAAAAAAAAAAAGAATGCACCAGTTCAGATAGGATAAATAACCCACACACTTTATTTTATTTGAATAAGGAATATTCAAATTCATAACACATCGTGAGTATTTCCTCATATTAATATGAATTTTTTATGTGGTGTTAACATTTTATTTGAATAGACGTTCAATGTGAGTCAACAAAGAGATACAGCTGCTGAAGGAGGTATCGTAGTCACGAGCTATGTCCCAAAGCCAAGTGTTGAATATGGTAGTGGAAATTCTAACACGTCTTGGTTGGTGAGCCTTCCTGACGGTGCCCAGTTCTAGCCAGCAGGCCATCAGGGAGGCTCTGGCAAGCGGCACGCAACCAGAGCTATGAAGACTTTGCCAAATATCATCACATGAGAAGCCGGATCACATGAGGAACCAGATCGTAGGAGGAAACGCGAGGGATTCAGAATGATTAAACTGAAGAAAAAGAAACGTATAAGGAACATGATCCTTATAGTCAAATATTTAAAGGAGGGAAATTGTGATTCAAGAAGCCCACCCACAGCAAGGTTATCATGTATAAGTCAGGATAAGAGGAAGACAGCGTTAGTTAGGCAATGACCCAGAAAACACATAACTTGGTTCCCTTTTAGAATAAATGAAAAGAATAATTTTAAATGCATTGTAGTATCCTTCATTGCATCCTAGAACAGAAAGAAGACGTCAGTAAGAAAAAAAAACAAAAACAAACAACAACCAAAAAAAAACCTGAGGAAATTTGAAAAAAGTCCACACTTGAGTCAATATCAATGATCTGAGTTTTGTTAAAAATACCATGGTTATGAAATGTGTATTCTGATTTCCCTGTTTTTTTTCTCTTTTAACTATCTGAACTTTATGTTGGTAAGACTTCTTCTGAAGTTGTGAGTCTAATTGTAAGCAGTATGCTACCAACCTAGGAAAATGAATTTTAAAAGCCATATGCACAAAGATAATCATTACATCATTATGCACACTTACGAAAATCTAGAAGCAAAGTGTTCAACAATATAGGAATAAATGTCAAACTATGCTACAGCTCTATGATTTAATGTCTTGAAGCAGTTACAAATGTTGATATTAACACGAGGAAGTATTTGTGATGACATATGAAATTTAAAAGCTGGATGCAAATCTGACTTGTAACCCTAGCTTCTATTAAGCGCTTATGCAATTTAAGCAAGTAGAAAAAAAGATGCGGAAAACACACATTTCTCTGGCTATTGAGTTCTTTGTCTTTGTCTCTATTTTCTGGTTTTATCTAGAAGCTATGTGTATATTACTTTCATAATCAAAGAAATCTCATAAAAAGATTTGAGCGAGTTTCATTATGTAAACAGTTTAGAGGTCGACCTCTCTCTTCTCTCCCCCAGGCTTTGCCTGACTAGAGAATTGTTAAAGGACTGAGCATGAACGCCTGAAGATTGCACAGCATAAAGTAGCTCATAAGGATTTTTTTCAAAGAACATGAACTATGGCTTAATCCATTAGAGCTGGGGAAAAAAACCTGTCTCCGTGCTTCCAAGCAGTCATAAATGGCTTAGAGGCAAGAAAGCCATCAAGATTGAAGAGTGTGCCAAAGATATTTCAACTGCTGACGAGTGTCCCCTACAAAAAGACGAAAAACAAAGTGGGGGGCAGGGGGTGGGGAGGGATTAGAATCTGTCACAGACCTTGGACAAAAAAACAACAACACAAAATTACATCTTAGTGCAGACAAACGTTCGTAAAATAAGTGTGTGGCAATAATCCAAGCCCCAAAACATATACTTAAGGATGGCATTTATCCAGAACAAAGATTTAAGTCTCATTACCAAAAATGCTTCGTGCAACTGTCAAATACAGAGCAGAGAAAACCCACATCAGGGAGCTGAGAGGCCACAGGCAGAACACCAAACACAAAGTGGCCAGGGGTTGCGTTGCATCACAGAGAGCCTTTGCTGGGCTGAGCCAGCCATCTCCTCTCCAGGAGGGGTCCTTAAGAACACGGACGGAAGCAGACCCTCATGCCCAGAGACGAAAGAGAGCATCATCTCATTGGCACAGGGAAAGATGTCTGACAGATGAGACCAGCACCTGTGCCCATCTCGTAGTCATCCTCAGGTATTTAGGAAGACTGACTGGTGCAGACACCAGCCAGGAATCAGTAACCCTCCATCCCACCAGGCATTTCATTTTTCCAGTGATGAACCACATGTGAGTGTATTCTATGTAAGTTTTCTGATAGCCTGTTTGCAAGCCAGAAATATGGGCTTTTTAGCTCCAATACCAAAGGGGAATTTTTTTTAAATAAATGTTGCTTCTATAAAACATTTAAATGCCTGTTACTGGCCTCAGGTTAACTTTTTTCCCCTATTAATTGTGGAACTGATACTAACAGGCCTAGTTGTTATCAAACTGATGGGATATATTCTAGTTTAGTCTACTATGCATATCTCTGTCTCCAAAACTTCAGAATTATGACTTCTTCCCAGTGGACATAATACACTTTTAACCCCAATAGTCATATGGTTAACACGGATGGTCTGTAGTTCTGAATCTCCTAAATTTTCCATTCCAAGAGCAACTGAAACTTAAGGAATGATGCATATGCACTAAAAAAAAATTTAGGACTCTCTTCTAATACTTTGAATTCATTTCCATAAAATACCTACAATTTCTACAAGTTTGCATTCCCTCTGAACCCGGGGCAGTTTGACAAAGGAAAATATGTCCAGTTTTAATCTGAATACCTTCACTTTGTTCCATAAATTAGAGGTTCTCCACTCTTGCCTCCCACAGTTTCAAGGTTAACACAATGTCTTGTCATTTCACCAAGGATGTAAAATTCTCTGAGCCATGGAGACCCTGGTAAATGAGGTCTCTCAGGGTATATTTCTATCCCCAAATTTTTTATCTGAAAACAAGTTTCAGTGAACCTCTCCTGATAACATTAAACAAAATAAGCTTTAATTCTCTGCTTCAACCAGTTCAATGATCTCTAAGGCATAGTCCTGAAGAAAAGTCAGCCTCACTCTCTTTTTCTCATCAGGTAAGAAAATCTTCACAGAGAAAATTTCCCGACAGATTAATGGAAGCTGGGGTCCTCCACCTTCTCTGTTGATATAAATGTAGATGTTAGTTCTACTTTCAATTGTAGTGGCTCATCTGTGATGTGACGTGTGAACTCAATTTCTCCAAGGTATTGTGTGTATTAACAAGGAGGGGCCAAACCCAGGAGGGAGCACCCCAGGATCAAATAACACGAACATATATACAGATAACACTTTGTCTGTATCTCTCTGCTACTCCTTCCCTTTCCCATTCTCACAGGTGGGAGGGAGTAACAGAGAGAAATGTAGGGCTGCTTGCCAAGGCCCACAGTCCATGAGCAGGCTCTTCCCTGCCCACCCACAGCAAGGCCTACTCAAGGAGGAGTTTCAAGGGCACATGTTTGTCAAGGGCATGAGCAACTTACAAAAATATTGCCCCTGAGCCACAAGCCACAAGCCACAAGCCAAGGCTGTTCTGTGAGATTCATGGCCAGTTTGTTTTCACTCTATTCAGGTTTGTTAAAGGACAGTTTTGTTCCCAGAGGACTTATTAGTGAGAAAGGGCTACAGACGTGTTGCAACTTGAAAACTGAGTAGGATATGAATATGTAAATTATATTCAAACACAATTGAAACATGCAGCTCAGAAGTCAGGATAGGGCCTTTGGGGAAATTCCCGTAGACAAAACTGTCAGAGATAAAGTTGAAGAGAGATTTTTTATGCTGTCTGGGTTCCTTCCTTCTATCTACCCTCGTTAGCATATATAAATGGTTAGCACAACTATGGCTAGATAAGGATATTTACATTAGTGAAGCAACCCTCTAATCTTCCTCCGTTCTCTATTGCTCAAGAGAAGCATTTAATATTTCAGAGGCTCCAGGCTGAACAGTGTCATAAACCAGGAAGGGTGACTTCTGATCTTCCAACTCAAGATGCTGGAAAATCTCACAGGCAACTCTCCTTTCACTCCAAATTCTCAGGAAGGATCATCTTCTCTGGGAAACAAGAAGATGTGCCCTCCGTAGACCAGAAATCGGGGAGGGGAATTCACCGAAACATGGAAAACAGGTGGAATTGGATTGAAGAAGAAAACCACAACCACACAGGAGAGAGCAGCTACAAAAGGTGAAGTAAAGACAGGGGACAACCCACCAGGAGGGTAGTGAAGGAGGGGCCCTGAACTCCCTAACAGGGTAATTATCCAAGTAAGAGCCAGCAGGTGTGTGCAATCCTTCCTATCCTTCCACCTTCCCATCTTCTACTTGGATTGATCCATTTGGATGTGGCAGCAAAAAAAGCTATCTGTGCTTAGAGATGAGCCATGAGCACGTGCTCTTGGAGAGAGAAGCACTGTTGCCCTGGGCAACTTACCACCTCCTGAAGTATGAGGAACTCTGCTGCCTAAGAGCCTCATTATCAAAGTCACATACCTAGCAGCAGTATGCCCAGCCCTAGTCTCACCGTGCACACCAGCACACATGCACAACGGCAGGCAATGCCCCTCTCCTGCTCTCACCCTATCTGATGCAGGGATCCAAGCAAGCAGTGCAAGCAGAGCAGTTAACAGGGAAGCACAAATACAAAGAATTACTCACAATCACAAATCATTAAACATTTGAGGAAAGCTAACGCTCTTAAAAAGAGGCACCAGGCACAGGGAATAGAAGAACTGGCCAATGGAAAACAAAGATAAGGAGGCAACCAGAAAAAAACAGCCACAAACCAAGTTAAAAGAGAGATACTCAGAAAATAATTACAACAAATATGACAAATAGAGGATGAGTATGCAGAATAAAAAATAACTCCAATAAGTCAATAAGTAAAACATGAACAATCCAGTAGGAAATGAGGAAATATTCTAAAGAAGTGATTTATATAAATAAAAATATAAAAACTGTTTAATCTCACTATTAATTGGAGAAATGCTAATGAAAGTAAAATATTGTTTTTACCTTTGAGATAAAAGCTTCTTAATATAAAATGATGGCAAAAATAAGGGGAAATGGCTGCTCTTATATTAGATCCAGCCACTTGGAAGGAGTTTGAGGCGTATCTACTAAGTGAAAGTTCCAGATCCTTTGAGAAAGCCATCCCATTTTTCTGTGTCAGCTCAAGAGAAGCATTGACATATGTACACAAAGTTACACACATAACAATATTTGTGGCCACACTATTTGTAATACTAAATCTTGGAACTAACCTTAATGTTTTCAAATAGGGAAATGATTAAATATACTATGACACATCCTTATTATAGAAAACAATGAGATTTCTGTATTTATACTTACCTGGAAAACTCTGTAAGATAATGTTGTTAAGTGAAGAAAGCAACTTATTGTGGACATACAATAAATTCCACACATGTAAAAAAGTTAAAACAAAAGTATTATATAATTTTACAGGTACATATTTGCATGTAAATATGTACATAAAACTTGAAGGGCTACACATATGCTTGAGAACAGCACTTTACCCTGGGGAGGAGATTGGGAAATGGAGATGGCAAAGAGGGATTTCAGCATTATTTGCAATATTTGAATTATTATTAACAGAATACACACACATAATACTTGAATAAAAGTTTAAAGCTTATAAATTCAGAAATGAAATTCAAATATTGATCAAGTAGAGAGATACTTATTTGTTAGATAATAAAGAAAACCCGCCACCCAGGATTCCTAAAAGCACTGGTGACTATTTTTGCAAACAAGATAAAAGAAAGCAGGCACTCAATTTCTGTCTTAAGGAAAAGAATAATAACCAATGACAAGTCACAGCTGCAGAGACAGAGCATCACGTGCTGGCTCAGGAGACAACACAACACCTCCTCTCTCTACTGCAAAATGAGAGGAAAATGATCTCTAAAAATAAAGTCTTAACATCGAGCTCACCTTTGCTGAATGTAGGAAACCCATTCAGGAAAATTGGAAACATGCCTTGTGAGACAGCCTTTAGAAAGATAATATTTCACAAAGTATTTTAACAACGGTACATTTTCTTTAACTTACTTTATGCCTCACTATTCATAATTATCAGAGTCCTATGGGATAGGCCAACAAAAGCCATTGCCTTTCAACACATAACCTCATGTTCTCAACACTTATTGGCTGTTCTGAGATGCTGATAGGTCTCTGACCAGTTTAAAAG
>NW_005353324.1:1949992-1988013 GCF_000412655.1 Myotis brandtii | reverse complement strand
GAAGGGGGGGGGGGGGGGAGGGAGTGCTCTTTCATGCAAGAAGGGGAATAGAACTTTGTGATTTATAAATATTTGAAGTAGAAAAACATAAAAATTCAAATTGGTTAGGGGGCATGCTCCTTCCCAGTTGACACAGAAGAGGGAGGAGGCTTCGTAGTGATAAGTTTATCATCACCGGCTATATCAGTCAGGTTAGGTTAGATTATGCTACAATAACAAACATCCCCCAAATTTTAGTGGTTTCAAACAACAAAAATTCCTTTCTTGCTAATATCATATATCTGTTGTAGGTCAGCAAGGAGGCCCTACACATCACTGTTACTCAAGAGCCTGTGCTGATAGAACAACTACTATCTGGAACATCACTACTCACAATGCAGATGGAAAGAGGGAAGAAAAGATCCTGGAGAGTCTTGCATTTGTAATAAGATGCTCTGGCCCAGGAGTGACACACATCATTTCTGCTCATTGATGAGAATTATTTATATGGTCCCACTCAATCGCAGGGGCAAGGAATTTTAATTCTATTATGTGCCAAGCAGAGAACTATACATATTTAGCAAACAAAATTAATGTCTGTCACCTTAGCTGTTACAGGAGTATCAGAGATATCTACACTGAGGACCTCAGGCCAACACCAAGTTAAATGAAGGGCGAGTATGTTAAAAAAAAAAACAACACAAACTATGAGCTTCAGGTTGGCTTAACCAGGGAGTAGAAATAATTCATTCTGCCTAGGAACCTTAACATAAATAGAAACATTTTCAGTAATGTCCAGTTCAGGATAATTAATTAATGCATGTGGGTGATGCTGGGATATTCCTCCCAACTGCTCACTAACAATTTATGACCAATGGTTTCCAAAGCTGGCTAATCATCCAGATCATCTGGGAGGCTTTAAAAACTAGAAATGTCTGGTCTCACTCCTAAGGATTCTAATTCAATACATGACTGGAGTGGGCTTCAAGGTTCTATATACTTCACCCTGGGGCTCCAGGGTTTCCTATAATTATTAGGTTTGGTGACTTTTGCTGAAGACGTTCAGTTCAGCAGTCTTCATGCAAGGCAATGCACCAGCCTTCCCAACTTCACAGACCACTGAGACTGGTGAATGTCCTGGGTGACCCAAAGGGAACCACTGAGCACCATGGTGTACATACACTAGAGAGAAAGAAACACTGGCTGAGGGCTGTAACACCTGCTTCTGGGTCCTTGTTCTGATTACCTATTGCTGCATAGCAAACCATCCCAAAAGTTAGTGGCTTAAAATAGCAGCAAGCATTGCATTCACTGATAAATCCACATTTTGGGCAGGGCCCTGTAGATGGCTGTTCTTGTTCCAAGTGTTTCCAGCAAGGGACACTTGACTGGACTGGAGGATCCATTCCCAAGTTGGCCATAAAATGCTGACTGTCAGCAGGGGCTATTGAGCAGGAACCCCAATTCCTCTCCGTGTGTGTTTATGGGGCTACTTGGGCTTCCTCACAGCATGGCATCTGAGTTCCAGAGTCCATGTTCACAGAGCAGAAAGTGGAAGTGGCCAGTCCCTTAAGTCCTCAGTCCAGAAACTGGCACAGTGTTACTCATGCAGCTCTCTAGCAGCTAAGTAGCTACAAAGCCTACCCCGATTCAAGGGGCAAGAGCTCTCACTCTCAATGGGAGATGTATCAAAGAATTTGCAGCCATCCTTAATCTGCCATAGTCCTTACTCTGCCCTTTGGGCATCAGGCTTCTCACCTGTGAAATCAAAGAGTGGAATTGGATTATCTCCGAGGGCCCTGCCAATCCCCAAAGCCTATGAGTCACAGGTTCTGAGGCATAACTTGCTGATTGACAAAGAAGCCCGGTCTGTGAGTCCTTGCTCTCTGGGCCTGCATGTGGTGACAGCTAAACTCAGACTCACTGTTTTTCAGTACAAAGCCAAAGCCATATCCTAATCTCCAGAACCTGACAGCAGCTGCCCTAACCATCCACATAATTATCACACCATCTCTTGGACAATAATTCATAAGCTACACATGCAACGAGTGGACAAGAAATGTCAACACAAGATTGGCAATGCTCAGGAATGCAATGAAGGGCTTCAATGAATGGGCTCTATTTCAAGACAGTTGGGTTCAAACACACCCACCCAGCACTACATTCTAGCTGTGAGAACTTGGGTAAATGACTTCATCAGTTTAAATTTCATTTTTTCTGATTTTAAGTGGTGATATAAATAGCACCTACCTCAGAGAGTTGTTGCAAGAGTTATTTGCAATGAAGTGTATAGAGCACTTAGCACAGAACCTGACCCATAGCAGGCACTTGGTAAACAGGCAGTGTTTTTATTGTCCTAATGCAAGAGTCACTCTGGTCATTGCTTGTTGTGTATTTTCCAGAACCAGTGAAGACGGATCTTGCTGGAGTAGCAATGTGAGGCCCAAGACGTACTACAGTGGACCTGGCCACTGACCGCTGGCCTCCTCAGGGAAGAAGAAAATATGCCTGTGCAAACATCTCAAGTCTGCTCACCCGTTAGCTGAGCACCGCTGGCCAGTCATTTACTGATCCCAGCGTGGACGAAGCTCTCACCTCCTCGGCTACCCAGAGCCTTTGTCGAGTGTCCACCATGAGCTTCCCAGATGCTGGAGATGCAGCAGTGAAAACAGTGCAGCCAAGGCCCCTGCCCTCGTGGGGAGCCCTTCTATTATTTGACCGCATTTGGGAAGCACTACTTTCAAAGCCCCACGGCTGAGCCATTCTGGTCTGCCCTGACCTTCAGTCTCACATTCTAGAATCTGCAACTTTTCTGATACCTGAAAGCTTGCCTTGCAGCCTCTCCTAGGGGTGGGAGTGGGGGGTCAGAGGGAAAGACTGTACATGCTCTGGACAGCACTTTTATGACCATGTGGGAGTGTTTTGGTGAAGTAGTAAAGTGCAATTCCTCAATGTTATTACAGAACTGCCAGCTCATTTCTGAAGAAATGCAAAACACAAACAAGCCGGCCTTGTTTGCTAGATCAATGCCGTACTGTTGTGCTAGTTTTAGGGAGGCGGCTGCCCCAACAACAGCTTGTAATATCCCTGCTGCCTCCTTCAGGGAGATGGCTGCAGGGCCCCCGTGCTTCCTGAATAAGGAAGAAAAGCCGCGTAGCATATGGGGGAGGCATATGAACCAGGCAACAGGAAACACAGTCTGGCGCTTCGGTGGGCAACAGTCAGCTCTTAGCAAAGGATGGATGCAGGCCAGCTCCATCGTGGCCACACCATCGGAATCCCTCTCAGGGGAACACATGCTGGCACTTCCTTCTCAGGCACCCCCTGCTTGGACTCCTCTATCCCTTGCAGCTTCTTAACCATGACCTTTCCCAAGGTTTCTCTTCTTAGTCTGCTCTGCTATGTGCTGTGATCACCCCATGCTGTTGTCTCTTTGCTGGCAGACGCTAGAGAGAGATCCACAGCTCAGGACTCTGCCTGAGCTCTCGCTCACATCTATCCAGAGGTCTCCTTGACATGTCCACCCAAGCTCTTCAAACTCAGTGTCATGGGTTGAATTGTGTCCCCCAAAAGATGTGTTGCAGTCCTACCCCCAGTATGTGTGACTGCGACCTTATTTGGAAATTTGCAGATATAACCACGTTAAGATGAGGTCATTGGGGTGGGTTCTAATCCACGATGACTGGTGTTCTTACAAAAAGAGAAAAATGCCATCTGAAGACAGAGACACAGGGAGAAGGTCATGTGATGACAGAGGGAGATTAGAGGAATGCAGCTGCAAGCCAAGGAAGGCCAAGGACTGGCGGCCACCACTGAAGCTAGAAAAAAACACGGAAGGGAAGGATTCTCCCCCTACAGCAGGGGTGGGCAACCTTCCTAATGCCGCGACCCTTTAATACAGTTCCTCATGTTGTGGTGACCCCCAATTTCATTGTTACAAATTGAACATAAGTAAAGCATAGTGATTAATCACAAAAACAATATGTAATTATATATGTGTTTTCCGATGGTCATAGGCGACCCCTGTGAAAGGGTCATTCAACCCCCAAAGGGGTCGCGACCCACAGGTTGAGAACCACTGCCCTACAGGTTCAGAGGGAGCATGGTCCTCCTGACACTTTGATTTTGGACTTCTAGACTCTAGAACTGTGAGGAAACAAATTTCTGTTGTTTTAAGCCCTTGCATTTGTGGAATGTAACAACCCTGGGATATAAATACACTCAACATGGCCCAAATAGAGCTTGTCATTTTCTACCTTTCTCAGGCTTGCTTCTCTTTTGGAACTTCTTATTGTAATAAATGAAACAAGTTATCAAGTCAGAAAGCTGAGAGTCCACTTTGACTTCCTCCTCATCCCCACGCCAGCCCATCAAGCACTGAGTCATGTCAACGTGACTGATTGATCTTCTTTTGAGTCCACTCCGTGACCTGGCTCAGCCCTGATAACTTTTGCAGGAGAAGACTGTAGTAACCGCCTTTTCATTTGGCCAATCTCCCTCCATCTGATCGTCTCCTGCCCCCAGCCCAACCCATGCTCCACATTCTGCCCCTGTGAGCTAAAACCCCTCATGTCACACCCCCCACTTAAACCTTCCTCAGTAAACTCCAAACTCATGGGCATAGCCTGCAGGGAACTTCAGCAATGATTTGGTTCCATGATAACAGCCTCCACTTACCAACGTTATGCTCTCTTAAGCTTTTCAGAATATGTCATGCTCTTTCGTGCCTCCACGCCCTTGCTGGTCTTTGTACCAAAAACATCCATCCTCTTATTTTCCTGGTAAATGACGATTCATCCTTCAAATCTCTGATTAAATGTGTTCTCAGTTGTGAAACCGTCCAGTCTTTCCCCAGGCAAGTTTGCGTAGCTTATGTTTCCTCTGTCCTTCAAGGATAATTATCTTCTTGTATTATAACTGGACTGTTTACAGGCCTGTCTGTCCACCACACAATTTTGAGGGCACAGACGGTTTTCTTCTTTGTATCTCTAATGTTTAGCATCCATTCATTTCATTCCTCTTTTCTCTATTCATCCAACAAACATGTATTGTATTTAGCATCTGCAGTGAGCTAGGGAAGGCCCTGGGGACCTCCCTACTACTCCTGCTCTCTGGGTATTTACTGTCCAGTGGGGGATAAAACCAAGGGAACAGACAATTACAGGGAAGGCCAGCAATGCCACCAGGGGCATAGGCACAAGATGCCATAGGAATAGGTAGGCATGTACTTTGCCCAGTCTCAGGGATCGCCATGGGAAGAAAAGTTCAGGTATGTGGAGAGGGCAGAGACCTATCAAGAGTGCTCCTGGTCACAGCTGGGCGACAAAGGGAAAAGGGTAGAACAAAGGAAAAGGACTCAGGTGCGGTATGCAGACCCCAGATCTCTTATAAGGGGCCTTATAAGTCCTTTAAAGAGAGTGGACTTTATCCTGAGAGCCCAATGAGTCACAGGCATGTTTTAGGCACTTGGCCATTTTTCTCCCTTTTAAAATGGTCTTTATCCAATTGCTTTTAATTAAAAAAAGAAGAGAGAAAAACCATGATTCTTATAGTAAGCAAAAAAGCCAAAGATATAGCAACAAGAAGTTCAAAATCACTCCCCATCATTCCTATGCCCTGAGGTAACTTGTGCTGTTAAGCCTTGCTTCTCCAAGCTGTGTAAATACATGCAAACACAGAACAGGCATACATATTGGGTTTTATTTGCTTATTCGGCTTTTTTTTTTTTTACAAAAATAGGAGTAAATACATGCAAACACAGAACAGGCATACATATTGGATTTTATTTGCTTATTCGGCTTTTTTTTTTTTTTTTTACAAAAATAGGGTCATAGTAAACACATTTTTCTACAACTTGCTTTTGCACTTAATATATTAACATCTCTCCATGTGACTATTTTGAGGGAGGCGCCATGTTTACTCCGTCGTTTTGTTACTGATGGACTGTCACGAATTGCCCAATATTTTGCCTCAGCAAACAGTGCTTCTATAAACACCCTTGTCCTTATATTCTTAGGTACTGGGACTTTTATTCATTTTTATTTTTTTAATATATTTTTATTGATTTCAGAGTAGAAGGGAGACGGAGAGAGAGATAGAAACATCAATTCTATCTCATCATTGATCAGCTGCCTCCTGCATGCCACCTACTGGGGATCCAGCCCACAACCGAAGCATGTGCCCTTGACCGGATATGAACCCGGGACCCTTCAGGCCAATGCTCTATCCACTGAGCCAAACGGCTAGGATGGTATTGAGGCTTTTATATCAACTGAATGATGGCCCCAAATGGGGCTGCTGAGGTCCTGGTGCACATTGTGACCTTTAATAAACATTGCCAGAGCGTTTCTCCCTGGAGGTTTCAGCGGCTCACACTCCCACTTCAATGTATGAAAGTGCTTGTTCCCCTGCATTCTCTCGAGCACAGGATGTTCCCGGTTTTTTTTTAATTGTTGCCAATCTAATGAATAAATAATTAAATTTGAATTTCTCTGACGAATCCTTCTCAACTCCATTAAATCTTCATTTCCTCTTCTGTGAATTGCCTGTTCGTATTTTTTCCTATATTCTCATTGCCCTTTGCCGTTTTATTACCAATTTATATGAGCTTGGGGCAAATTAAGGATAATATCTTTCATATGTGCTGCAAATGTTTATCTGAGTCTATAGTTTGGTATCTGCGTTTTCTTCTTCAAATTGGAAAACAGAATATGCATGAACGTGTGTTGTTTTCTTTTTCCCTTCACAGTTTTTGGGATTTCCACTATTATTAAAAATATCCCTTCTGCTCCAAGGTTTATACAAGTTGGGAAAACGAATTTCCCACTACATTTTCTTTAAATACTTTATGTATATATTTATTTGTTTACTTACAATTAGATCTTATACTCAGAACCACCTGGGATTTATTGTTGAATATGGTATGAAATGGTGTCTACCTCACTTTCCCCCCGAGATGGAGAGCCCATTAGGCTAAGACCATTTCTTAAATCAATCACAAGTTTCCCACCGAATGGAAATGTCACTTTTATCAAGTTTTAAGTATGTAAACCTACTGTGTCCATTCCTGAAATCTGACCTATTTCATTGAGCTATTTATTCGTGGGCTAAAATATATACTTTTGAATATGTATTTTAAATTTTAATATTTGGTAAGGCAAATGTCCCTTATTTCCTTTTTTTTCACCAAAAATTATCTGTCAAACTCTACAAGTGCTCTACAATGCTCCACTATAATTATCCCTTTTAATTACGTTCACATGTCTTTCAAAGAGGATGTGGTTAAGAGAGTCTAAGCGAATCCTGGATGGCTGCAGGAATGAAAACCAAGTCACCCCAGGTGCCCCCCCAACCCCCCATCCCAAGCAGTCTCACACGCTGGTTCCCTGCTCACCAGCCTACCTGCAAGTCCCCTAGGACACTGGACCCTAACCACTGTTTTCCCATTCCCTCCAGCCCTGGGAGTCGCCTCACCCAGATCCCAGGGGCATCCTGCTCCCCTCCCCCCCCCCTCCCCCTCGCTCAGGCAACTCTGTCCCAGGCCTTTGGGGGCTTTCCTGCCCTTCAGGTTCCTGCCAGCTGTGAGCACAGAGGCAAGGAGGGCCACATCCCTTCCCCACCAGCTGCTGCTCCCGTTTCTGCAGCTGCCCCTGAGTCCCCCACGGGCCATGCTGCTCTCTAGCACAAACCCTCCTTCCAGCAGAAGTTTCTCTTTGGTATCTCCCTGGGCACCACCCTGACCCTCCTGGGGGTGGAGTCACTCGGGCCTCCTCTTCACAGGCACTGCTGGCAGCGGAGGAGGATAAAGTGAGAAACACGGGGCGTGGGCTGCACTGGCTCCTGAAATCCACACGTTGAAGTCTAACCCGCAGGACCTCCGAGCGTGACCTTATTTGGAAGTGGAGTTGTTGCAGATGGCATTAGTAAGTCCTTAAAGTGGGCGCTCCTCCAATAGGACCGGTGTCCATATAAAAAGGGGAAATGTAGGCATAGAGACACACACAGAGGATGCCATGTGGAGATACAGGCAGAGATTGGGGTGCCAGAGAACCACCAGAAGCTGAGGGAGAGGCCTGGGGCAGATTCTTTCTCTCAGCCCTCGGGAGGAGCCAGCTCCAGACACCTTGAGCGTGGATTTCCAGCTTCCAGAACTGTGAGACAATGCATTTCTGTTGGTTAAGTACATTGTTACAGTAGCCCCAGCAAATTACTATCCCCAGCACCGAACTGCCTCCCTGCCTGCGCCCCTTGCTCTGACTTTACCGGGGTTGGGTGAGCGATGTTTTTGGCCTCAATGGCAGGGGTCCCCAGAGCTGTGGCTCTTACCTGGGATGGACGCACCTCTGGCCTCCAGTTGCCACCCGCAGCCTGGACCCCGGGCAGACGCAGGCTGAGGGCTGTGGCTTCACGGTGGGGAGTGTAGCTTAGAAAGGGGGGCACTGTGCCCAAGCGTCAAGGGTTCAGCAGGAGCCAAGGAATTAGCAACTGCTCTGCAAACTACCCAGGCTTCTGTGGCTTAGCCTTCAGTGCCTCCCAACTCTCTGTTGGCCTCCACCACACAGGAATCCTCACTCTAGGAAACGTGTGGAGATGACCTGTGAGCACTCATTAGGGCTGTACCCAGGCATTCCTCCTGCAATCACAGTGCCTCACAGTAAGTGCTCAGACTTGGTTTACTGGATGGATGGATGGATGGATGGACGGACGGATGGATAAATGCACAAGGAGACTCTTTGGGCTAAACCTTCTGTGCTATATGATTCGACAAAGCAGCCATGAAGTCAATACCTCGAGGAGCTTCTAGGAACGAAGTCAGTCTCTGGGTCTGTGGATTCCTCTTCTTGCCATGCAGCCCCTGCATTCCTTCTCATCCTCTCGGGGCTGGAAGCTTCCCAAGTGCCAACCACCACAGCCAGGCGTCCAAGTTCCTTCCATTAGTGCTCCCTCCTGGCAGCTCTTCACAACAGCTTCACACAAAGGAGGTTTAAACAGCTCCTGGCAAGTCTCCCTGGAATTCACAACCAGCACCCCCACCCCCACCCCAAAATCTTCCAAAGGCTTCAGACAAAACTCAGAGGGGAAACGCTGTATTTAAAAATGGATGCTCTCTCACCCTGGCCAGGTAGCTCAGTTCGTTAGAGCATCATCCCAATGCGCCAAGTTTGTGGGTTTGATCCCTAGTCAGGGCACATACAAGTGTCAACCAGTGAATGCATACATAGATGTCTCTCTCTCCCTTTCTCCCTTCCTCTCTCTCCAAAATCAACCAAGCAATGAAAATATTTTTAAACGAATGATCTCTTCTCTTGATGCTCAACAGCTTCTATTCTCTAGAAAGCACAAGCTCATCTGGAAACAACTGTGCCAGGGAAGACGCATGAAGAAAGAAAAATAAAACAAGCCCCGGAGGCCTGTGTGTCATTGTATTCCAGAAACTTCCACAGATGAGACACTGGGGACTTGCGAGCTGGAAATGGCAAGAAAAGCGCCCTGAGCTCGGCCCAACTTGGCTCTTAAAGGGAACCCACCACTCATTAACCAGCCCTAAAACCTGTTAAGTGAAAAAGAAAAATAAATGAGCTCATTAAACCCGGAAAGAGGGAAGACCTGAGGCTTAACCAAGGAAATTCCCAACACCCAGTTAGAAAAACAAAGGGGTGCTGGGCACAATTAGACTCGTGGCCTGGAGTAGGGCCTGGCCCCCAAATGAGGGGTTGAGTCACCCTGTCTCACATGGAGGGCTCAGCTCTGCCCAGCTCTGCACACAGGCGCCCGGAGAGGGAGGCACTGCGCAGAGTGTGCCTGGCCAGGATGGTCGGTGTGCTGACCAATTCAAGGCCCCAGGTCTCTGGTCACACTGGTGGGGAGGGCAGGTGGGAAGCACATGGGAAGTTCCAGAAGCATGACGAGTTCTCCAGGGAATTATGACTTCAGCCCAGACTGCGGTAACTGCCTGTGACCAATACAGCCTCAGGTTTGGCGGGATACAGGCTGTTTATCCTATTTCATCCATTCCTCCGCCATTCATCACCCGCTTACCGAGAACCCGCCATCTGTGGGCACCGGGCTAGATCTGCGCCTTGGGGCCTGCCGGCTAGTGCCAGCTCCCATTAGCCTCTCCAAGTTCCTGGGGCCTGGCCCCAGCTTCACCACCCGCCCCCTCCCCCCACCCCCCCACTCCATTTTGCTTGGGGGTTCTGCAGACTCCCTTCAGATCTTCATTCCTGAGTGATTGGGGCTCTGATCATTCCTGGCATCTGCTTTTGTCTTGGGTGAAAGGGAACTCCCCTCCCACCCAGGCAGCCCCAGGCCTAAACAAACAATGACTGTGTCTCCAATAATGCTCAGTGCCTGGGCAAGAACAATGGGAGCATGGAGGAGAAGATGCCTAACTCCCCCTGCTCCTGGGGGAGCCCTCAGAGGAAGGCTTCTTCCATGCCTCCTTCCACCTGCCTTGTTTCACCGAGGGGCCGAGGGGCCGAGGTGACGGTCAGACTTTCCCGATGGAGCAGGGTGGGAGGCGATGGTAACTCCAGGCAGGGGAGCAGCAGGGCCAAGGCACAGAGAGGTAAAAGAAGACACCAGATGAAAGGTGGACACCATTCTCGAGAGATAACATAGGACTAAAGGAAACAAATGAGCTGCAGAGTCCTAAGATCTGGGTTTGAACCCCAGCGTCACTGATGACTGGCTGTGTGACACTGGACTGGGTACTTCACTTCTCTGGGCCATACCTCCTCATCTGTAAAATGGCGATAATAAATATCCAGCCATAGAGTGGTCATGAGGATTAGAAATAACCTATGCAACATGCTCCCCCAGATGTTTTCCATACAGCCCATGTTCAAAGGTGGCAGCTGTTACTACCCTGAATGTATTGTCTCCCCCGGGGGCCCTGTGCTCCCCTCAGTGCCTGACTCTGACTCAGTGAAGGTGAGAGGCGGCTTAGTCACCGGCATGTCACCCAGCACCTTGTGACTTCTATTGATGAAACAAAAGCACTGGGTCCCCACTCTGCACCTCCACCTTTGCTCTTGGAAGCATGAAACACTAATTGCCATGCATGAGCAAGCCCTGGGAATCTGAGGTCACTTCCTGAAGCCAGAGGGGTCGGGCTGCTGGGCGGTTGTCAAAAGCGCTCCCAGGGCTGTGAAGGTCAGGGCCACAGATTGTTCTAGATCTCCAGCTTGTTAGACACACTCTGAGACAGCGTGACTTACAAGAAGGGTGCCTGCGGAAGATTAAAAGATTGCATCGGCAATGCCTTTCTTTAGTGTGAAAAGCGCCAACTTCTCAGCCTGTGGACTCCAACAGAAAACCAACTGGCCTTCCCGGGCTGTTCGCCTGAGGCCAGGGGCAGGGAGGGAAGAGCTAGGGCAGCTGGAATCCCCTAGGGAGGCACCGAGGGGACACATCTCAGAGGTCTAGATGGGTGGCAAGCAGCCCAGATATCCCGGAAGAGGAGGTGATAAGGGGTGCTCTGTGTTTTGAGCTGAAAACAAAGGCTTGCTGGGATCCTGGGAGCCTGGTGTGCCCTGGGGCTCCTGGGACCAGCTGGCACCTGGACGGCGGCTGTGAGAGAAAACCGGCCGCAGAACTCAGCTGAGCGGCAACCTCGTGAGCTCTAGAGGTGTCACCCCTGGCTGAGGTTACCCGGAGGGAATGGGGTCATCCTCCCTGGGAGAACCTGCAAGGCGGCTGGGGACACGGACAAAAGCTGCTTTGTGGAAAGCGGAGGGGCTGTTCAATGGCGCCACCGTGTGGCAGCGGCGGGCACAGCGATTCCAGCGCGCTCTCGGTCACACACCTGACCTGGGATCTTACAGGGCAGGTGAGAGGAGCGACCTCAAGGAGAAGTTGACTGTCTGCTCGGTAAATGGAAGTTACCTGCCGGGAAACTGGAAAAAAACGAGAGACATCTGCCCACATTGCACCCCGAGGTGGTGGAGCAATCTTGACCCCTTCCATACTCTTTGCTGAATGGAGTCCCAGCCAGTAGCCTTGCCTAAGAATTAATTGATCCCTTAAAGACAATCCAAATTGCCCAGCCTGTTCTTGCTCAGTAGCTGAGTGTCGACCTGTGAACCAGGAGGTCACGGTTCGATTCCTGGTCAGGGTACACTTCTAGGTTGTGGACTCAATCCCTGGCAGGAGGCAGCCAATCAAAGATTCCCTCTCCTCATCTCTCTCTCTCTCTCTCTCTCTCTCTCTCTCTCTCTCTCTCATCAATAAAAACATATTTAAAATGAAAGACAATCCAAACTGAATGGAATAGGGACTGCTTAAGCATCAGGGTTGTCCAGTCCCTGGGGGGTTTCCAGCTTCCTGACAAAGGACAGGTGCAGCGGAGTGACAGGGAGCCCGCCTTTGAGTGAGTGAATTGAGAATCTCTGAGTTGACCCAGCCCACTAGGGCTTCCACCCACCACAGGTCTGCTGGGTGGGACTTTTCCTGCCTCGGGATTCTCTCCCTTCCTCTTCATCATTTCTGCTGCATCTGCTTCAGCCCTGCCCTCAGGGCTTAGGAAATTGCAGTTCCCTCCAAGTGACCTCCTTGCATCAGTCCCCTCCCCGCAGTCGCCCCCCCCCCCCCCCCCCCGGGCCGGGGCCGGGGTTTTTTTTCAATGGGGAGTGTTCTTCCTGAGCATTTGCCCAATTCACTTCACGTGGATCGAGCACCCCTGTTGGGCGACGTGTGCATCAGCATCCAGTTGAAATGCAGAATCCACACCAGGGAGCTCACAGAGGGAACGGATTGCAGAGGACCACTTACAATGGATGGATGAGCTGAGAAGGCAAGCAGAGAACAATGAAGCAACCCAGAATTAGCAACGGCGCCAGGAGGTCCCTACAGTGGGAGGTACCCAAGGAGGGGGGTATTATCAGAGCCTGGAAGAAGGGGCCACAGGGCAGGAACTTGCCCGTGGAGAGGAGGTTGTCCTGCCGGAGCTGGGGGTGGGAGGAGTTGCAGCCTTTGCCAGCGGTGCTGCTCCAAGCAGAGAGAGGGGCAGAGACACAGCCTGGCCTTCCCTCTCCCACCTGTGCCTCCCACTGGCCAAACCTAGCAGGAAGCCGATTGACAAGTGATCCTGGGACATGTCATTTGCAAGAGCTGGAGGGTGGGATGCACAGCAGGGAGCCGCAAGAATCCAAGAGCAAACATGCCTATTTCCAGCACAGGCTATGCATTTACAGTGAGAGTGGTGAGTGACCAGGGGACATGTGGGCTAGCAGAGCGCTGGGAAGGGCACCGATTCTTGGAGGTGACATTTGAGCTGAAACTTGAGGGATGAATGCATGTTAACCAGATGAAAAGGAAGGGGAGACTGGAAGGCAATTTCAGGGCAGAGTCTGCTTGAAGGCGAGGAACCAGGAAAGATCACGACCAATCATGTACTTTCTCCACGAAGATTCCTCAGACGGCTCCCTCTCCATGTGGCACAAAGCCCTGCTCACTCTCCAGCCTCAGCCCCACTTCCAGGGGGCCCCAACACTTCAGATGCCTTGTACTTTTCTCTGCACATGCAGGGCTCGTGATTTCACCCTCAGTGCCTTGCACAAGCCTTTCCCCCTTGTTTCCTGGAGAGATTCAGCTCAAGCATCTGTGAACTTCTCTGTCTTCTCTGGTCCAAGTTATGCTGCCCTCGGACCCATGCACAGTGGGCTCACGCACGCACCATGGATTTGTTTCTGTGCCCACTGCCTTGAGGGGTTGTGCCAAAGGTCCTCATGAGTCAGGTCTGCCTAATGCCACTATGTATTCCTAGTGCCGGCAAAGCACTAGGAACAAAGTGGGCCCTCAGAAAAAAACAGCTGGGAGAGGGTGGGGAAGGAGGGAAGGAAGGAAGAAGCAGCCAGCAGTTGATTTCGCGGTCACACCACTGAGACTCTTCTCAGAACTCATGTCTGTGTTGGAACTCAGAGACTATTTAAATTTTTTATTACGATATAAGCACACTATTTTTTTGTGGACATACATTTCATTTTCAAAGCAAGATTCGATGACATGGAAAATGTCTTATGTTTTTTCATTGTTGTTCAAGGTTGTATTGCATTTCAGAATCTACCCCTATAATGAACTCATCCTCAAACAAATGAAGAGTCTGGGATTCTGGCTTCTTCAAGCCTGTCCCCTCCCCTCCCCTCCCCTCCCCTCCCTGTGCAAGGCTCTGAGATTTCACTGCACACAAATCATGTCTGCATCTCAGGCTCCCGAGGGCACTTCTGCTTATTTGTTTTTCTTGCAAAACACCCAGATTAGCTTTCAAAATTGCAGCTAAATCTAAGGCAAATAACCTACAAGAATGACAAGGGTGGGTCCCTGAATGGTTTTTACCTGGTTTGTCCCCAGGTGCCTCTGTCTCGGCCACATTCTCCAGCTCAGGTTGGCATAGCTTCAGGGTTGTTCAGTCAATAGCCTCCATGTCCATCAGCAGGGTGTCAGCCCAGTGACTTGTGGTGCAAGCACAGGATCTGACACTCTGCAAACAGTAAAAATGATGTCAAAGGTCCATGCTCGCTGACAGGGGAGAACGTTCCTGACATCCTGCGAGGTGGAAACACATAGGGTTCTTTATGCAGAAAAATGACCTGAAATATGAAAAACAAACATATTTGTTATTTTTTCTTATTTCTAAAATTTTCAAAGATTTTAATAATGAACTCAAATTGTGAAAAAGAAATAATTTTTAAAAGTTAAACTTTTAAAGCACAAAGATCTGTCAGCTGCCTTCTGTACAAACGCTGACCGGGGATCAAACCTGCAACTTTTTGGTGTACAGAACGATGCTCCAACCAGCAGAGCATTTTTATTAAAATAGCCAGGGCTATTTTTATTATCCTATATAATAAAAAGCTAATATGCTAATTGTCCCCTCAACCAGGAGTTCCACTGGGAGTTCGACCAGGGGGCGGGGCGGCCAGCCAACCTCCCATGTCCCCTCCCACCAGCCGGCCAAGCTGATCAGCCCCAATCTATCAGGGCAGGCTGGCCAGACCCCACCTGTGCATGAATTTGTGCACCGGGCGTCTAGTTTTGAATAAAAATCCTTTGAAACTGTCTTGCAAATGACTACAATAATGCAAACAGTTTGTTAACATTTTGTGTCAAATTAGGTTCACTATGTTTTCTTTGGGGGGCGGGCGCGGGAGGGCTCCAGTGGACTGGGGGAAACATATTAACTTCAGATACAAATCGTAATGATAGCTAGCATTTACTTTTGTTACTTACTATACTGCAGACGCCATTCTGAACTTTGTATATATATTTGCTTATTAATTCTTCATAACAACTATAGGAGATGGGTGCTCTTCTTATCCCCATTTTTTATGTGAGGAAATCGAGGCTCAGAGAAGTTAAGTGAGATGCCCAAGGTCACAAAGCATAACATATAAACCCCAGCACCATTGCTCTGGAGCCCACGTGCTTGACACCAACCTACAGCTGTCTAGGCAACGCTACACAAAGAGCTCGTGGTGAAAAGAAGAGCTGAGTATGAACTGTGCGTCACTTCTTATTCTGTTACCCAATGAGCACACACATAGTATAGAATATAGAACATATTGAAAATAAAACAGAAAAAAGGAGGGACACTAAACCTACCCACTGTGTGAATACTCCTCCCTTGCTCATAATATCCAGAATAACGGTGTTATTATGCATATTAGGAAAGCCATCAACTGGTGCTTGGGTGACAGGGAAGCAACTGTGACAAGAGGTTGCTGCTGAGGAGAGTGTATAAAGGGTGTATTAGGATTGTAGTCAGACCACACTAAATAAGGACTGTGTGTCTCATACAGTCACAGAGCATCATGGAGGGGCCTGGCTCACCCCCGTATGTACCCTTAGGATCATCCTTTAAGTGCCCTAAAGTTCTCTTTATTCCCTCCCTCCCTGAGAATTCTCTCCCAGCATCTGCATGACACACTTTTCTCTGAGCTGCTGCTTTTCCTAATCTCTCAGATGTGAATGAGGATTTAAAAGCCACTGGGAGTACTCAAAGCCATACCCACAGCACAGGGATCACTCCTACTCTGCACCCAGGCTTCTCCCTGCTCCTCAAGCTGCTAGGCATTTGCTTTTGCTCACTCACTCATTCATTCACTCATTTATTCATTCACTCAGTGAATATTTATTGAGTGACTACCGTATACCAGACCCTTAGCTCTCTAGGACCTGAGACCTAATGGAAGAGGGACATATTAGGAGGGTATTACAGCCCAGCCAGTGTGGCTCAGTGGTTGAGTGTCAACCTATGAACTAGGAGGTCACATGCAAGCTTGGTCCCCAGTAGAGGGTGTGCAGGAGGCAGCTGATCAATGATTCTCATCATTGATGTTTCTCTCTCTTTCTCTCTCCCTCTCCCATCCTCTCTGAAATCAATAAAAAATAAATAAATAAAAGGGTATTACAATGATAATTGTACCGAAGCAAGTTTTGAAGGAAGAGAAGAGGCAGCTATGAGAAAGACTTGCAGAGGAGACGGGTAAGATTTAGATGAAATGGGTAAGACCTCAAGAATGAGGAGCGAGATGAGGAAAGGATGGACATTATTGCAGGCAGAGGAGCATCAAATAAAAGGCCACATTTGTGGCTCTCCAGACCATCACTGTGGCTACTGAGAAGGAGAACTTGTCAAGAGATGCACCCAGAACAGCAGGCAGGGGCAGGCGCAGATCCGGATGGCGCAGGGCTACAGACAGAACGTGGGGTTTTCTCCTGACTGCAATGCACAGCCAGTGAAAGGATGTGAGGCAGGAAGTAGCATGAGAGGGAAATAACTAACTATCCGTGCCCTCGAGGAATTCCCAACACTATGATTAGGTTATGAGCTTCAAAACTTTAATTTAGCTTTGGTTAGAATGATGAGATGAAAGATCACACTGATATTTTACTAGAGGGCTTGTGAAGCTATAATCAAGTTGATAGCTACTTTAGAATTCCAAGTTCTCTGGCTATTACCCTTCTAAGTAAAGATAAGAACGAGCAGGCGAGGGAGTGATCATGGTCTGGGCCTCACAGGGACAGAATGAACGGACTACACCAGCCAAAGAGGGAAAGGTGTTTCTTAAATGTAAGCGGGCATAGGTTGTTTCTTACTGGCATAAATTACTATTTCTTTCCTCACTGTTTACTGGCAAGGATCATAGAAGCTTCATGGTGTAGTACATTCACTACAAAGCCTTTATTTTTCATGATACTCACACCTTAGATACTCGACATTGCCTTTGTTTTCTTAGCCCATTCATTGGCAATCCAGCCCACGGCCCCCATCAGGCCTGCCCCGTCTCCATATGGCCATGTGTATTAACCAAGCCTTTTGCTCTGTGTTCTGATGTTTTGGCTTCTGGGGCCTTGAGGACCCCACCCAGGGTTAGCCAATTCCTTGTCTTATTGCATTTCACAAATGTTGCATTTTTTACGAATTGAAGACCAGACCCTCCACAAGCAAAAAGATTATGATTTGCTTTATTGTGATACCCCCTTTATTACATTTATGGACATTATTGCAGGCAGAGGAGCATCAAATAAAAGGCCACATTTGTGGCTCTTCAGACCATCCCTGTGGCTGGGAGGAACTTGTCAAGAAATGCACCCAGTGGTCTGGAACCAAACCTAAAGTATCTCTGGGGTATGCCTATTGTTTGTGATCTCTGCCACGACCTAGATGACATGGTAGTTATTTTAATTTCTCATTGAAGCTATAAACATGTGTAAATTCACCTACTGTTCTCTGTGTGGGGTATAGGTCTGCTGTGGTCTGAAAGCTTCAGAACCTCTGGGTTTGGTTTTCTTCCTAGTGTCTACCCATAACTGAGTTTCCAGTGTTTGATATTTTTTAAAAAATAATCCTCACTAAGAACATTTTACACTGTGACTCAGAACACCCACATAGATAAGGGAAACAAATTTTATGAAATATTACTCATCTTTATACTGTGTGGATCACTTAATGGTTTCCTCTTCTTCTCCCGTTTCAGAATATACTGCTTATCATCTACTGTTTACACCACCCATTCCTGAGTCAATGTGCATATCTCAGTAAACGTCACCATCCAACAGATTTAAATCCAAACAACGCAAAATGTTTCTCTTCTGCACACTCTACTGATGAGAACAAACATAGAAATAGATAGTAGCAATCAAACACAAACAGAATACAGATTTAAAACAATGCTCTAAGAGCAAACAGGAAAAAGAGGTAATTTAAAAAAAATTATTTTTTTTACAGAGAAAGAAAGGAAGAGAGAGGACAAACAACAACATTGATTTGTTGTTCCACTAGTGTATGCATTCATTGGTTGCTTCTTGTATATGCCCTGACTGGTGATTGAGCCCACAACCTTGGTGTATTGGCTCTATGCTCCAACTAACTGAGCTACCGGCCAGGACTAATTTTTCTTCGTGGAGTTCTTGGATAGGGTTTCATAGAGCAAGTAAGATTTGAACCGAGTCTTGAAGGATTGTCGGGAAATCATTGGTAGAGAAGCAAGAGAAAGGCGGGATTCACTCCCTTTCGGAAATCTATGCTCTATAACAGAACCTCCAGGAGGCTGAGGACTGGTGTTATTCGATTGTTTATTTCCAGTTCTTAGCATGTGTGACACCTGCAGGTCTCACTAAGTGCTTGGTCTGGGTTCCCACAGTAATTACCCCAGGACTTATTTGGGCCCAACCCTATCCACCACTTAATTATGTAGATTTGAGATTCTATGTCTATCCCCCCGCTTTTCATCACTTTTCACATCCCTTAAGGTCTATTTTTCTTTTAATTCATGCAATTCACGTTTGTTAAAGGCACACTGTGAGTAATGTTTGAAATTGAAATCTCAAATTGGTTTTTACTGCTCTATCTGCCAGATTTAGTTCTTGAGAAATTTGTCCGACAGGACCCACCAGCCAAGGCCACACGGTATCACTGTTAGTCTTCCAGCTCGGGTCCCTTTGTCGGGTCTACCATTTCCAGCCTCAAGGACCCAGCACCATGACATACGGCCTAGAGGCCAGGCAGGGCTGCCTGCTCCACACTTCCTTTCGTTGTTCTCTCCCCTCTCTGGGCCCACTTGCCTCACCCTCTTACTACACTGAAGCCAAGAGGGAACCTATGGCCCTCTACCTCCTTACACGGACACTCACAAGGCTCTGTCCTGCACACTACGCTGTGCGAAGTCGGGTGCCCTCTCCAAGATTCCCGCAGATTCCTCATGGTCTCTTTGTCTCTGAGTTCCAAATCTCCAAGAATTTTTTTAAAATATATTTTATTGATTTTTCACAGAGAAGAAGAGAGAGGGATAGAAAGTTAGAAACATCGATCAGCTGCCTCTTGCACACCTCCTACTGGGGATGTGCCTGCAACCAAGGTACATGCCCTTGGCCGGAATCGAACCTGGGACCTTTCAGTCTGCAGGCCGACACTCTATCCACTGAGCCAAACCGGTCAGGGCTCTCCAAGAATTCTTGATATCACTGTGTTTATGTCCCATGATGGACTCTTTTCTCTGCCCTATTTCCATGATTTGCCATCTACCCCTACCTCAAGCCTATCCACAGGGCTTCTCCCAAAGTTTGGGGTGATGGAGACGGTTTACATTACTGCATTTCTAGGTGTTTTCTTCCTAAATATTACCGATTTTTCAGATTTTTTTAGGTCAGACATGAGTCTCTCTTCAGGCATGCCTTAAGAATCAATAACTTGCTTTATTATGTAGGTAATTTTAGAGTTCTCCTTTCTAGTTCTGGTCCTCTCTCTGCCTGTCCCAAATGCATCCCTATTGGGAAAATGCAATATTCCCAATAGGTTCCTCCATTTCAGTGGTGTACCACGGGAGTGATGGAAATGAGATTGGGTGCAAGAAATCAGAGAGTGCCCTGTTGGTAAAGAATTTAAAAACAAGAATACACCTAACTAAATGTTGGTCTGCTTTCTATTATCATCATGCACCAGCAATTGTAAAAAATGTCAATGATAAAATACTCCTCTTGAAGCAAGGGAGGAAGGGGGATCTGGATGAAAGAAGGTGAATGGAGTAGCCAAAGATCACATAGGCATAGCTCATAGACACAGACAACAGGGTGGCCATGGCCAGAGGGAAGGGGGATTGAGGGTTGGGTGGAAGTGGGAATGAGGACATATGTTATAGTATCAACAATAAAAAAAAAATACTCTTCTCTACTGGGCATGCTTCATTGTTACCCCTCCCCCCACCCTGCCCCCACCTTGGTAAACACTGCTCCACTTAAGAACCCAAAGTGGGCAGGCACCTTGAAATGTCCACTTTTTCATCGTCTCTGCCAGGGAATCGCCTTTTCTAAGCATAGGGAACGTCCTCCTTCTTGTCATTCTTTCTTCCCTTGGCTTCTATGCGACCACTCTCTCCTGGTCTTTCCCCATTGACTCTGCCTACACTTCCTTTGTCCGTTGCCAAAATTGCTCATCTCCTTCCCTGAACAAGGCAGGAAGCGGCATTCTTAGTTTATTCTAAAGATCCAGTTACATGAGCAACTCTTGCCCGAGCTTCGCCGTGCCAATGCAGCTGAAGAAACAACAGAGAAGCACCATGTTCCAGAGAGGATTCTCAGGCCCCGGAGGAGACATGCATCCTAAGAAGTGGCGTGCGGTGAGCAAGAAAGACAGAGAGTGGGTGTGTGTGTGCGTGGGGGGTGGGGGGTGCGAAGCAAGGCTGTCCTTTGTGACGTGAGCGAAGCCGGATCTCCTGAGGTCTGCTGTGGACACATGCTACACAAGAATCTTGTGCAGGACTTTAGGAATGAGAAAAGAGATAGAGCCAAATACTCCGTGGTAGAATTACATCACTCCATAGTGCAGTGGAAGATTGGAGTGTTTTACATAGAGAGGGTGGTGGGTTTCCAGGTCATAACAGCAAAAGGGATCAAGGGGAAGCACCAGGAGCAGGTGAGCAGCCCACACAGCAGCCTGTGGGTCTCCCTCCTGCGCTTACCTTGATGTGGTACCGTGTGCATCCTCCGAACAAGAGCTGCTCATCGGTGGTGCCCAATCTCACACAGGGCCAGTTAAGGACACGCGGAAAGCCTGGCCTGCCCAACCATGGTTTCATCCGCCGGCTGCCTCCTGGCTCAGCGTCGAGCAAGGTGTTTTGTGAGAGGCCAGTGTGTGAAGAGCACCTCCAGCACCGTGGACAGGGCCAGAGTCAGGGCCCATTGGCCACACCTGGGGAAGTAACAGGTGTTGCTGGTATCCCGGAGGGAACAGGGACAGGGAAAATTCAGCTCTTATCTCGCGTGGGCTCACAGGTGGAGGGAAAGGCTGGACACCCACACGGTGGGCACTGACAAGGCAAGATTCATTGTCTTCCACTCTGGAGGTGGAAGTCTTCAAACCCGCCTTACCCTCCATGAAGTGTATCATTCTGGGAAACAGAGGCAGCGGCCACTTTGATCCAATATGAAGTGGGCATCTGAGGTCTTTCTAAAAGTGGGTCCTCAGCACCCACTCTCTGCCCACTCCAGTTCCTCTCTAGGGTGCTAAATCCCATGCCAGCTGGCCTCAGCCACGCCTCTCTGCCTCTATTCCTCCACCCATATCCCCCATCACCAGAGTCTGGGCATTATAGCATTGGCCCCTGGTTGGCATATGACGTCACCAAATACCCTGTTCCAGTGAAGTCCAGGGCTTCAGACAACCGCAGAGTCCCCAAGTGTCAGAAGGGCTGCTAGGCCACAGGAGGAAAATATCCCATTTCTTTGGGCACCCTACCAAGGGAGAGAAAACTAACACAAGAAAAGATGAAAATCACACAGGATGAGGGTATTTATGTAGGTATGAGAAGACTACTTAAAAACTCTGGGTATGAGGAGTCCTTGAGAAGGCACAAAGTTCAGAAACCATGAAGGAAAAGATTGCCATACTCTCCAAGTCCTCACTTAACATCTTCGGTAAGTCCCGGACTCTAAGTGAAGTGATGTATAACAGGACCAGTTTCATCACAGGACAACTGATGTAAACAAGAGTCAAGTTCCTACAGCATCTCATTAAGCATGATAACCAAACGACGTTGAACAATATAATGTTATTCGAGGACTTCAGTATCTTTCAGAGAATCTCCTAGGGCTCCCATGGAAGCCTTATTTCCTCAGGCAACACATTCTACTCAGCAGGGATCCCAGCTGAAGCAGAAAGTGTGAGTGGAGTGTGATCCTTTATGTCTGTTCTTTCTTTACTTGCAGTCAACCTCCAGTGACCTCTTGTTGCTTATAGTTTTCAACTAGTATGTTGTTTCCTTCCACATCTGTAATTCTTTTTCCAGACCTCATTCAGGAAACAAGGGAGTCATGTGGCCATCTCCTGATGAATAAGCACAGATGTTCCAGGTTTTTTTCCATTAATTAGTATTGCTGTGCAGCATGAAGAAAACAAGACCTCTCCGTGTTTTGGGGAGAAATCTCAGTCCTGAAATCCATGTAAAAAATATAGTTTTATCTAGATCTCACTCTGTTTCTGTTCAAAGCCCCAACACCATCAGCACTGCCACCAATTCCCTAGGAAGAGTGGAAATTTAATCCCAGAATATTGTGGCTCTTCTCTGCGCACCTCACAGCTCTTGGCCTCTGTGCCATTGAGAATTAACCATCGATTGTCCACAGACATATCACTGCCTGCTCACTGGTACTGAGTGTCCTAAGATCTCTCTGGAGTCCAAAGTGCTTTGTTAAATTTGCATAGTGTAATGATAATTATATTTTTCCAATGGGGGTGGGGGTGGAGAATAGGAGAACTCTCCCCATCAACAAAATATAAATAGACTTGCCAGTCCCAACAGAGGCAAATGGCAGGTGCTGAAGACTACACTTTCAGGGTCCACTGTTCATCCTGTGTTACTAGAGGCGTGTCTGAACAGAGCAGAGCATGGGGCATTAGAAACCCGAGGAAGAGCTATGGCGCGCTCTCTGTGTGCAGTGGGCCAGTGGTGCCACCTGGTGGACCTCTGCCGTTCTGTTGAAAATTGTTCTTTTCTTCCTTAAGAGGCAGAGGACACAGATTGGGGGATTCTTTCTGATGTAATTGCTTGCATTTTGTTCTTCATGCTCATGGTTGTTTCATTTCCGGTCAAGGGAAGGGGTAACATCTGGTTATATTCCTTTATTTCAATTTCTTATTTGGTGTATTTTGTAACAAAACTCTCACAACGGTAAAGTAAAGGTTTAACTCCTCATTGATACTCTTTACCAAAAATTTCCTTTGTCAGGGAAAGCAGTTTTTTTAAGTAGATTTTTGTTAAATTCTCACCCACGGATATGTTTTTTGTTTTTAGTTGATTTTTTTTTTAAGAGAGGGAGAAGGAAACATTGACGTGAGAAACATTGATGTGAGAAACATTGATTGGTTGCCTCCCGTACACGCCCTGAATGGGAATCGAACCCGCACCCTTTTGGTGTATGGGCTGATGCTCCAACCAACCAAGCCACTGGGTCAGGGCCATTCTGCTTATTTTTATAGAACAGTATGTAATACTGTTCGTTTTGTGTGTGTGTGTGTGTGTGTGTGTGTGTGTGTGTGTGTAATACTGTTTTATTTTTTAATCAATATCTTCTCACTGAATGTCCACATCAGTACATATGTTTGTAATGACTGTTTTATCTCCTCATAGTACCTTGAATTCTGTCCTCAAAACATGGCCTTCTTCTCAGGCTGATGTCAGAGTTCCTGCATCTGCAGGATGGCAACGGCGAGTGTGGGGGAGGCTGCGGAGGTTGGTTGGGGAAACAACCTTTCTGGGAGAGGTGACCTTGGTTAAAACACATAGCGCTAAGGAGAGCAAACATATTAAGAACAGTATGCCATATATGCCAGGTCCCTTGAAACAGCAAGGATGGATCGGCTCCCGGCAATTCTCAAGATATTTGATGGTACCAGATGTAGTTTTTAGAAACTTTACAAAAAAAAATAAAGCACGCCTATTTTGTCCCTTAGCGGTTGCCATAGGGCCGTACGCGATCTCGCACTGGTTGCTGGGAGTTGTAGTCTCTACCTGTGCCAGCAGGCATGGCGGCCTCCATGGCGGGGGGCTGTGGAGTAGCCGTGGGTCTAGCCCGGAGCGTTGGAGCCGCCAGGGCGCTGCGCCCTGCGCCGATCTCCGTTTCCTGCTGTAAGTGGAGTGAGGCTTGAGAGCCGGGGCGCACAAGGAGTGCAGGGCCAGGCGGGGGTAGGCGAGACGTGAGGTCTGGGGCGACCTTGGCGGAGGGCCCTCGTGGGAACGGGAGCTGGGGGTGCTGACAGGGTCCCGGGAGCTCAGGACGGGCCGGCGCAGTCGTGACCCCTGTGTGTGTTCCCGCAGGCACCCGCGCGGGGCCGGGCCGGCAGCAGAGCACTGGACCTTCGCAGCCCGACGCGTTCAAGCCGCCCCCCAAACCAGTGATCGTGGACAAGCGCCGCCCCCCGCGCCCGGAAACCCGGTGAGGCCCGGACCGGGGCGCGGTTCCCGCTGGTGGGGTCTGCGCTCTTGCACCTGCGTTCGCTTCAGGGCTCGGCTCGAGCGGGGCTGGAGCTCCCGGTGCACGTGCGCGAGCTCCTGTGTCCACCCAGCTCAGGCTTGTCTCCCTCGCTTCTTCCAAGCCGGGACTGACTTGCTCTGCAGCCTTAAATCGGAACTTCAACTGGGCATGCCCCAGATTTGAAGCGCTCCCACCGGCATTTGGCATTTCTCTCTGAAGCGTGTCTTATTTTCCCCGTTTACGGCCAGGAGCCGCTCTCTCCTCGCCTGGGCAGAAAGGGGTTAGCCAGGACTCGGTGTTGTAGCTTCTCCTCTCACTGTGTTTCAGTTTCCTGGCAAATGGGTACAGTGGTCAAAATTCCTGCCTATTTGGGTTTGAAATTTGTTCTTTGAAACAGGGTGTTTAAAAACCTGGTTTACTTCAAAGAATGGTGGTAGCTTTAGAGGTACATGTACATTTAGATGACTTAGGATTTGCAGAAAATGTTTCTGTCGACCTAGTTAAAAAGCCAGTTTTGGGGTCGGGTGGGAGCTTGGTGTGATTAGAGGCTTTCTGAAAGGGGTCCAGGTTGTTGATTAATTATCTCTGCGTGCGTGTATGTGTGTTTGACATTTCAAATACTCGGTGGTTCTGAGTTGAAAAAAAGTTGAATTTATGGAATCTAGAAATTAAGAAAAGATTTCCTTATACAACTTTTAAAAAAAATATGTTTTTATTGATTTCATAGAGGGAAGGAGAGGGAAAGATGGAAACATCAATGATGAGAGAGAATCATTGATCGGCTGTCTCCTGCAAGCCCCACACTGGGGATCAAGCCCACAACCAAGGCATGTGTCTTGACTTGTGACCTCCTGGTTCACAGGTTGGCGTTCAACCACTGAGCCACACAGGCTGGGCCAACTTTTTTTTTTTAAGGTGGAAAAGGAATATTTCCCCTAAATTGCAGCATTTAATGTAATTCAGTTAAATGAAAAGTAAATTGCATAACTACCTTGGAAAAATATTTAACACAATTTAGTATGTTTAAGGTTGTGTATACTTTTATTTTTTAAAAACATATATTTTTATTGATTTCAGAGAGCAAAGGAGAGAGAGAGAAAGAAACATCAGTGATGAGAGAGAATCATTGATCGGCTGCCTCCTGCACGCCCCCCTACTGCGGATTGAGCCCACAACCTGGGCATGTGCCCTTGTCCGAACCTGGGACCCTTCAGTCCACAGACTGATGCTCTATCCACTGAGCCAAACCAGCTAGGGCTGGGTTGTGTATACTTTTAGACCCACAAGTGTATAAAACTTAGAGAGTAATAAGTACAAGAAGTGTACAAGAATGCACACACAAAAGTATTATTTGTAACAAACAAAAATTAAGAAGCAGCCTAGATATCCATCCGTAGTGGACTATTTATTATACAGCAGTGAAAAATGAATGAGCTAGAGCTAACATGAGTGAACTCACAGAATGTGTGAAAAAAAGCAACCTGCAGAAGAACTGAGAGTACGATAGCTTTCTTATATTCCCAGGCATACATGCGTATGCAAAGTATAAGAAATGTATAGGAGGAATTCTCCATTTTTACAGAGCCGTCAAACCTAGCTTTCTCAATAGCTGTACAAGCTGACATGATGTGCCTGGTGATGTGGCAAAATAAGATCACATCATCACCTCTGTAATATTTTTACCAACAATATTTAACCTTGGTCTAGTCATGTGGAAACAGTAAACAAATGCAGATTCCAGGGACGGTCTATAAGACAATAGGTTTTGACTATTCTATAAAGTCAGTGTTATAAAAACTCAAAGATGGGGAGTAGTTCTAGTTTAAGAGACGGAAGGGACTAATAGGCAGATACAATGTGTGCAGCTTGATTGTAGTTTAGATTGGGCAGCAAACAGCTATAAGAGACCTTTTCCAGGACAATTAGGTACATTTAAATATGACCTATATATTAGATTATTGAATTAATGCTGAAATTCTTAGGTGTCATAAAGGAATTGTGATAAATGTAGGAGAATGTCCTTATTCTTAGCAGACACCTTCTGAAGTTTTGAGGGATGAATTGCTTGCTGCTTGTCATTTTCAAATGGTTCAAGAAAAGAATTATACCTGTATAAAGCAAATACAGCAAAATGTTGGCTGTAGGTGAAACCAGGTGAAATATATTTGGGTATCCATTATATTACTCTTTCAACTTTTGGTAGATTGGAAAATGTTCAAAGTAGGAAATTGAGAAAAGGGAAGACATTCATAGGAAAAATCATCACCAAATTTAGTTAATTACATTATAGTAATTTAGGGGGAGGGAGTAATGCACAAGGGCTTCAACCATATTGTTTATTTAATTCTTGAGATGAGTGATAGAGAGATGAATTTGCATTGCAATGTCATTCATACCTTTCTATAGGTTAAATATAATGAGCTTGGAATCAGTTAAAGAGACTAGGGGGATTATTTTTAAAGTCAGCTTGCCATTGATGATTTCTCTGTTTATATCCTTTCCAACATAATTTATTATAACATGTACAACTCAACATGAGGCCTGTGGTTATGGTCACAGGCTTTGGAGTCTGACAAGACATTTAAATCTTGACTTGATAAGTTTATAGCTAATATAATTAGAAGGTTATTCATCTTCTCCAAGCTTCATTTTCTTCATCTGTGAAAAGGAGATAAGGACACCAACCCCACCTGGTTGTTGTAAGGTTTAATTTATGCTATAAATGTTTAATAAAACTTGTAACACAATGCCAGGTGAGTACTCAGGATTATTAGCTATTTTCATAAGCACTGACAACAATTTTATAAATAAGATTGATTTTTCTTATTTAGAGAAGGAAGAATAAAACACTTCAAAATCATAACCTTTATTTTTTTTTTAAGAAAGCAGCAGATTCTTTTTTAATGGTCTTTAAAGTTTGCTTTTATTTTATTTTCCCCCCTACAGGTTCTTGAGTCCTGAATTCATTCCTCCAAGAGGAAGAACAAATCCTCTGAAATTTCAAGTAGAAAGACAAGATATGTTAGAAAGGAGGAAAGTGCTCCACATCCCAGAGTTCTATGTTGGTCAGTAAGAGCTGGGTGCTGTTATTATTAGTGGCTGGAGGGTCAGTTTTCTTGGCATAGAGAGGGTTGTTTTTCATATGCCTGGGTTTGGCCAGATGAGGTACTTATTTCTAATAGTATACTAAAATCTTTAGGAAGATCTGAAGTTACCTAGAAATTCTGTTGCTTATTTCTGCATCTTACATAAAAGTTCACTTCACTTTTGAATCCGTAGGAAGCATTCTTCGTGTTACTACGGCCGATCCATATGCCAGTGGAAAAACCAGCCAGTTTCTGGGTATTTGCATCCAGAGATCAGGAAGAGGACTTGGAGCGACGTTTATCCTTAGGAATACTATTGAAGGACAAGGTAAGCTCCTTCCCATTCTTTTGATTTTCTGGAAAATGTTACCTCAGGATTCCTTTTTGTTTTCTGCATCCTGGGATAAGACATCTGTAACTTGAAATTGCAAGGGGGCTCTGAGGGATGACAAGGACCCTGCGGCCTAAGAATGGTCTGAAAATTGAGGTTGCTGATTAAATGCAGTTGGTGCTTTGCTTTCTCTGGAAGGCTTCTTGTGTCACAGGGACAACTGTTAGAAGTAGACTTCCCCAACTATGGCAGTATCACAGGAGGAGACAAGGGACTAAAGCAGTTATTTTAGGAGCAAATAACCCTTGAGAACACTATGAACATAATGACATCCTTATGAGTTACTTTCTCCTAAAGTGAATGGTCCCAATTTGCTTTATATTACAACAGTCACCACAAGATCAGTTTTATAAGAACCAGAGAACTTTTTTTAAAAGGCAGTATTACATTTGCTCCGCTTAATAAGGCAGAGGAACAAGTGGTGATGTTTTAGAAAGATGATGAATCCCAATGGCAGAACAGTAAAGTTTCCATCCTTAATGTTGTGTCCCTCATGATCTCCAGCAGCGAAGTATTGAATTCCAAAGAAATTGAACAAGGAGAGCTGCTGTCTTTTATCCTCTAATGACCTGGGGTGCTGTGCATGTAAGAATCAGCTGGAATTGATTGATTACAGACACTGGTGCCTCCATTCAGGTCCTGTGCTTGGAGAATCCGTGTCACAGAAAGACATGAGCACAGGTGTGAGTCAGACAGAACTAGGTTTTCCTGTTTTAAAATTGAGATAATAGTTTCCACTTCTCAGTTGTAGTCAGTTGATTGTGATGTTGTACGTGAAGTTCTGGACACCGTACTCAAAAGTGTTAACTCCTTCTCGTCATTCTTTACATTGTGACTGTCGGCCACCTAGACCTTCCCCTGCGATCCTCTCTTTTTTTTTGGTGGTTCTTTCTAGTCCAGTGGCTTTACTTAAATCCATTTACTTAAACCAAAAATTTAATAGCTGTTTTTAATTCTCTTTCATACACCCAGTCGATCAGCAGGTTTTTATGGCTCAGTCTCCCAAAAAGTATATCTCAATTTTGTCTACTTTTCCATCTCCTTTGCTACCACTCTCATCCTTGCCAACACTTTCTCCTGCTTGTAACTGTGTAGTGTTGCTTGTTTAATCCCTGCCTCACCAAGTTACTGTGTTCCAGACAAATGGGCCTTTTTCTGGCTTTTCAAACATGGCAAATTTGTTAAAACCCGGGGCCTTTGCCTTTCCCATTCGTTCTGGCTGGAGCCTTCTTGGCCCTTCATTGTATCAGTTTAAATGCCATCCTTCAGAGAGGCTTTGCCTGGCTGTACTGTTTGAAGTTGCCCCTTTCAAGTCACAGTGTCGTCAGCCTGTGTTGTTTTCACTACATGAAATTACCTTGTTGGTTTATTTATTGTTTGTCATCCACTAAAATGTAAGCTTTATGAGAAGGATCTTGCTATTTGGGTTTTGCTGTAGGCACAGCTCCCAAATCAGTGCCTGAACCAGGATAGTTGTACAGTAAATATTGGAGTAAATCCTGGTCTTAAAACACTAGATGTTAATGTAGATCATATATTTTACTGTTTATATTTATTTTGGGATTATTCAGGAGAGCTCAGAATACACTCTTGCCCTTAAGCATTTGATGATACAGATGCTGTATTTTAAGCTATCACTTGTATAGCCTCTTGGAAACACTCAAGACTGTTCTTAGCTTGCTTCCTGTGGGAGGCTCCAGAGTGTTAAACACCTAGGCCAGGGGTCCTCAAACTACGGCCCGCAGGCCACATGCAAATACAAATATTGTATTTGTTCCGTTTTCTTTTTTTACTTCAAAATAAGGTATGTACAGTGTGTATAGGAATTTGTTCATAGTTTTTTTTTAAACTATAGTCCAGCCCTCCAACGGTCTGAGGGACTGTGAACTGGCCCCCTGTTTAAAAAGTTTGAGGACCCCTGACCTAGGCCATCCTCAAGAGGGCTTCTAAACCAGTTACAACTTAAAAATGTACTTTTTTTTTCTCATTATTAATCCTGTTGTTTTTAATGTAGAAGATAGAACTTTATTTAAGTAATTGGGATATAAACCACATGATGGTGAAGAATTTACTCAAATTTTCTCCAACTAAGTTAATGCTATTAGAATTGGAGATGTTGACTCTGTATATTTATAGAAGACATTCTTTTGACTTTATCATTCTAATTCATATTTCCTTATTTTTAATCTATATAGATTTTACTTTATTTTTATTTCTTTCAACCATCTTCATTTTAAAGATTCAAATTTATGCCACATTTCCTACGTGCAAAAACCCTGCGTGAGTGCCTTTACGACAAAGCTTTCACTATAGTGGGAGGCTCCTGCAGGGATCTGGCTGTAGGTTGTAAGAATGTTTTCTTCTCTCCGTAGGTGTTGAGATTTGCTTTGAACTTTACAATCCTAGAATCCAGGAGATCCAAGTGGTCAAATTAGAGAAGCGGCTGGATGACAGCTTGCTGTACTTACGAGATGCCCTTCCTGAGTACTGCACTTTTGATGTTAATATGAAGCCAGTACTGCACGATTCTGGCCAAGAAGTTCCTATTAATCAGGTATGAGTTGTACATTCGGAACTGGAAGTTCAAGTATAATATGAGACATCTTAATGAAAACTTTTCGAAGAATTTTGCTTATGACTATCAGCCTAATTTATTCCTTTTTTTTTTTTTTTAAATATATCCTCCTTAGCTGAAAGTAAGGATGAAGCCTAAGCCCTGGTCCAAACGCTGGGAGCGTCCAAAGTTTAATATTAAAGGAATCAGATTTGATCTTCACTTAACTGAAGAGCAAATGACAGAAGCTCAGAAGTGGAGTCAGCCGTGGCTAGAGTTTGATATGATGAGGGAATATGATACTTCAAAAATTGAAGCTGCAATATGGGATGAAATTGAAGCATCAAAAAAGTCGTGATCTAAACATGTATTTAGCTCCTTGCAGAAGATGTACTGACTCGCAGAGTATTTTTTTAGAGACCAGTTTAATTTCATATATAAGGACATAATCATTAAATCAACTAAGTATTCATTATATGAGTACTGTTATAAAAAAAATAAAATTAGCACATCAGTTTATTACTTTAAAAAGAGAAATCTACACGCCAAGTGGTCTGGTGTCTATTCTGTTACTGGAGGCAGAGCTACAATAGAGTCAAAGTATTATAGAATCCCCTAATGTAAGCCTGAAATCTGAACAAGGAAGTAGGTACACAGCCCTGACAGTGGGATCTGCCCCATCAGGCAGGCACAGCCCACCCTACACCTCCAGTCAGTAGTGCCAGGGCAGCACACAGGTAGAATGTGTCTCCTTGTTCGGAGTCATCAGAGTCCCCCATTCCCACTCACCTAGTACCCAGCCCTTCCAGTGAGGTGAGAGGGAGCAGGAGCAAAGGCCAGTGGCTGGGCAAGACAGGTGGCAGGACATAGTCACCTCGGGAGGCACTGGGATAGAGAAGAGGGTGGGAGAGAAGGTATCCGACTCCAACTCCCTGGGTCTCCCAACCTCTGTCCTCCCCTCTCACAAGTCCCCCTGAACCAGTGCCCACAGCCAGGCCAGGAGACCACAGCTGTAGGGGCTCCGGCCTCACAGGTCTCCGTTGTCTGTTACCCAAATCAGTTTCTACAACCTAAATCGGTCCTTGTCTCTTCCCTGCTTACAATGCTTCCAGAGCTTCCCATCCCCCTGTGGGGTGAAGTCTACTAAAAGCAGACTCCAGAGCCCTGAATGAGCAGGCAGTGGAGGAATTGGAATGAGAGGGTTAGACTCACCAACTGAGCTAAGAGAAGGAAAATTTAGAGAGAGAACCACTGAACCAAGATCCTGGCTAAAAAAGTGGAACTTGAATCAAGGAAAATTTGAGAGAAGTGCTAGCCTGGATGTGCCCAGTGGACACCTAAGGGCCTTCAGCACTGAGCAGCTTCTCCTTTCCTTAGAAATACCTTTAAAGCCAGAGGTGATGGGTGACAGAAAGCTTTACAAAACTGGTGATGTCCTACAGAGCAAGAAACAAATTTTACTTTTCCTACCATACTCTCTGTTGAGCTGTCATATACTTGAGGGAAATTCATTTTAGCGATGTAGATAAAAATCAGAACATATCCGGCCCCTCCCCACTCGAAAGTATCCACTATGAATACGGAAAACATGGTGCAAACGCCAGGGATGTCAGGAGAAGAGTGACCCTGACATGGGGAAGAGGCACAGGTGAGAGGCCCCACTGAAGGTAGGTGTCATTTTCTTTTTTTTCTTGGGCTCTTTGCTTAGGCTCAGGACTGGACTTGTGATGAGGAAAGAATCCCAGTTTACTTCCCCTTTATTGAAACTAGGCAACCATAGCACATATTTTACAAATTGTTTCACTTGGAGGAAACTGCTCTTTGGAATTCGATCATAAGAAAAATCTTGGAAAAGATACAGACAGTAAATGTAGTTTTCTGCTTGTCATTATGAAGCATAATTGTCTTCAGATGATACTAGAGTATGAGTACAGTCGAGAGTAACTTTCTAGCTTTTTTGCTTATCTCAGTGCACATGAAAAATGACATTTTTAGAGCATTTATACCAGTAAAGAATTTAAGGAAGTGAGAATCATGTTTTAAAATAGGAGCCTTGCATTTATTTTAAAAGATGAAAAATTTAAAAACATAGGATTTACTTTTTAATAGTCTACCATGTGTGTGTTGTGTGTCATGACTTCTTTATCTGTTGATGGACACTTAGTTGTTTCCATGTCTTGGGGGCTGTAAATAAAGCTTCTATAATCCTTTGAGACAGTGTTTTGTTTCCTCAGATATATACCCTGAAGTGGAAATGCTAGATCATGTGTTAGTTCTATTTTCAATTTCCTGAGGCATCTCCATACTGTTTTTCCACAGTGGCTATAACAATTTGCAGTCCCACCAGCAGTGCAAGAGGGTTCCCTTTTCTCTACATCTTTGCTTGCATTTGTTATGCCCTTTGGAGGAGAGCCATTCTCACATGCATAAAGTGATACTGTGATTCTGATTTGCATTTTCCTGAGGATTAGTGATGTTCAGCACATTTTCATGTACCTGTTGTCCATTCCTGTATCTTATTTGGAATCTATTCATGTCCTTTGCCCATTTTTAAATTGGATTGTTATTTTGCTATTGAGTTATAAGAGTTCTTTCTATATTTTGTGGCCTAAAATATGGTCTATCTTAGAGAATGGTCCTGCATATTCTGCTGTTGTTGGATGGAATGTTTTGTATATGTCTATTAGCGCCATATGGTCTCTAATGTTGTTCAAATCCACTCTCATTCTTTGTCTGAATGATCCATCTGTTGTTGAGAGTTGGGTACTAAATTCTCAACTTTTATTATATTGCTGTTTATTTCTCCTTTTAGCTGTTAGTTTTAAATGTTTAGTTGCTTTGAGTGCATATTTACAATTATATCTTCTTGATGGATGGACCCCTTTATCATTACAGAATGACCTTTTTTGTCTTTTATCATTTTCAAAGCTCATTTAGTCTGATATAAGTATAGCTACTCCTGCTTTTTTGTGTGACCATTTTAAAAAAATGTATATTTTATTTTTTACCGAGAGGAAGGGAGAGGGATAGAGTTAAAAACATCGATGAGAGAGAAACATCGATCAGCTGCCTCCTGCACACCCCCTACTGGGGATGTGCCCGAAACCAAGGTACATACATACCCCTTCAGTCCACAGGCCAACGCTCTATCCACTGAGCCGAACCAGTTAGGACTTTGTGTGACCATTTGCTTGAAATATCTTTTTCTGCCCCATTAGACTCAGTATATGTTCTTTTTCTGCCCCATTAGACTCAGTATATGTCTTTTTTTTTTTTAAATCCTCACCTGAGGATATGTTTTTATTGATTTTGAGAGAGAGAGAGAGAGATTGTGAGAGAGAAATATCAATCGGTTGCCTTCTGTACGTGCCCCGTCTGGGGATTAAACCTGCAACCTAGGTATGTGCCTGTACCAGGAACTGTACCCACAACTTTTTGGTGTATAGGACGATGCTCCAACCAACCGAGCCACCCACCCAGCCAGGGCAATGTATGTCTTTTTAAATTTTATTTTTATAAAAATTTATTTCCAATTTATGAAAAGCAAGCGAACTTTCTCTGCCCAAGCTAAAAATGTCAGAACACATCCAACACATCAATAAAAATGCAAAGTCAGAGGGAAGTTTCCAAATGTGTATTACTTAAAAGAGTAAAAAATTTTACAAATTTCATATGCAATAGAGCAATAAAATACTGTCATTTATGTAAACAACAAAGCTACACACACACACACACACACACTCTCTCTCTCTCTCTCTCTCTCTCTCTCTTGTAAAAAGAGAAAAGGTCTGAAAGAGTAACACTGAAATGAAAACAGCAATTACCTCTGGGAACAATAATTGTGTGGGAATGCTAAATGCTTTTCAGCAATGGTTTGAATCTTTTAGATGAGATTCTATTCCTGTATAATTTGTGTAATAAAATAAACTTAAAAAACACATAAATCCATTAAAATATATGCAGCTTCGAAGTTAGGGGTGACAGTGTCAGAGGTCAAATGCTGAAATCCTACAAAAAAAATCCATTTTTTTCCTGATAATTTTTAGGGTTGCCACTGAGTTATTTTACAAATAGATTTAAGAAATATTATTAGTAATCTCTACTTTGAACAAGATTCAACTCTAACCCTTGCCTCAGATTTTCTTAATTATACAAATATTTTATCCAGGAAATGAATTACATGATCTGATACTTAAAATACCTATTTTTATCTAAACTGGCTTTTTACGACAAAAACTACCCAACAAGTAATGCCTTATTATACTAATATACACAAAATTAAATGAAAAATGGCAACTGACACAGGACATGCAAAACGTTATCTTTAAATATATGAAGCTCTCAAAATCCATAGGAAAACAATGAATGAACATGTCAAAAAGAATTACAAATGGCCAAAAAACAAGTATTCACTCTCTAATAGCCCAAACACATAATTCAAATAAGATATTTTCACCTATTAAATTTGCAGAGTTAAAAAATGATTGCTGGGGGATTCCTTGGCCTCTCTTGTATTTGTGTTGGTACAATACATTGGTATATATTTCTGAAGGACAATTTGATCATCATTAGTTATCAAAGCCTTAAAAAGCCGTAATCAGTTAATACTTAACAAATAATTCATTCATTCCAATTAAGATTTCCATTTAAACTGATTTGTAAATAAAGCTTTTGATTTACACTTTCAAATAATTAAAATTAAGAGAACTAAAAGGCATTTTTGTGGATCAGGACAGAAGACTCCCTAAAGTCAAAGCAGCTACAAGCAAGGTCTCGCCAACTCCTCTCTTAAATTGGAAAAGCTGCCACAAGAATCAAAGGGAAATACATATGTTAAACTCTTAACTGCCCATGTGCTTAATTTCCATAGAATCAGGAGGGCAGCCTTTCCTGAAACAGGGAGTGAAGGGATGAAACCTGTGTTTTGTTTTGCTTTCAAATCCTCGCCTCCATTACTAGGAATAAAGAAGCACCAGCTTTTTTCGCCCCCAGCAAAGGAGCAGAGTGTGACTGTACTAAAATCTACTTTAGTACTTCCCTATAAAGTTTACTCAAACTTGGTTAATTACTGGTTTCAGATGGTCTAGGTGATACTCTTCTATGAAGGATTCTGCTTGATTTAAAGCTCTTATTTTCACCAGAATAAGAATTATTTCTTTGACTTCATCCCTGAAAAACAAAAAAAAAAAGCATTTCCCCCTTAAAAATGCAATGCAGGAGAGCACAGTGAATCATCATTTGTTTATCTGAAACAAAAACTTTACCTTTAGCCAATATCTAAAATAGCGTTATATATTCAGATGCTACTACTTTCTCCACATACTTATAAATTCATACTATTTCATGTATTGTATTCTGGCACATTTTAATGTGAATGTCAAATCCAGAAAAGCACAGATCAGATCTGTTATCAGAAATCTGAGTTGTGGTGTGCTGCTACCAGCTTGTATGGGCTATTATGGTGGGAGCCTCAGTGGGAGTATTTACCCCACAGGCATCATCTAAAGCCACAACACAGGTCTGGGCTTTCTAGTTTCGGAGACGTGGTTCACTAGATCACTACTGTTCTTAAGCCCCAAACATCCAATGTTATGAGTAAGATATGCAAAACAGAGATCTGGCTACTGTGGGTAAACACCAGGCTGCAAACTGTAGACCTGTACTTAAAAAGTGTTAAGACTTTAAAAATGGCCAGGAAAATTAAAAACATGCTTAATAAGAAACTTTTGATTTACATTTTTTTTAAATTTACATTTTTAATTCTAAATTCCCCTGTGCTGTAGTTTTCTGGAAGTGCTTATTTTGGAAGAGATTTACATTTAAAAATATGAACTACATAGATGCATGAGGTGTGAGCATAAAATAGTGATTTCAAAGGTTGCACATAAAAATATCTAGTAATTCTACAGCAATAGTCTCAACAGGTTTGTAAAAGTATAAGTCTTTCTGAAAACTGCCGAGAATATAATAGAATCCTTGAGCTATGTTTATGGAGGTACAATTAAATATGCATTACCTGAATTCACTTCTAGATAGTTTATGTGCAGACTGCAATAAAAACTGGATGAAGTTTTCTAGCTGGGAAATAGATGTTCTCATAGCAGAATTTTCAAACCATTTTTCTGGTAAATATGCTGCTATCTGTTAATCAAAACACATGGTTGGTTTTAATAATGACAGTTATCATCTAAGAACTTCTGCTAACATGATGCCAGTTAATCTTCATAATGATCATGCAGGTAAATTTTGAGAATTTTTCCTTTCTTTGTCAAGGGGTTATACACTTTTTAAGCAATTGTATTTTAATACTAAGAGGTTAAAATAGACTACTCTTTACGAATACTTTCTACTGGTACTTGTAATACTTTCTATACTCTGTATTCCTGAGCCATTAAATCTGTACAAAACACTATTTACAACTAAACACCAGAAATGCCCACACATAACACTTTTAGTTTAAAACACATTTAGTATTATTTCACTAAGATATTGGGTGATCTAGTGATGGGGGAAGGGCACACAATAAGAATAGGACCACAGTTGTTTAATGATTATTCACCTTACTAACTATACGGAAGAGGTTTTCCTACAGACCCTGGGAAACTGGGCCGTGCTACAAGAAGAAAGCAGGGCTGTAAACGGATAAGAGAGACACCTGGGCACGATGGTTCCATTACTCAGAATACATTTTGAGAACAGATAAAGGACAGGAGATGCTTTCATTTGGTTGCTATGCTTGGGCCCTGACCCCGCTCTGGTAGTTTGCCTCAGGAAGGCTGACCATTCTAAGGTCCCAGGAACAGGTGGATCTGTTTTTAACATCACAGAAAATTAACTACCTTGTTATTGGACTTCCAGGATCCTGGACCACAGACACTGAAGCCATCCCTCCCCCTTTTCCCCTTGCATGCAGCCTTTCTTCCTTATCTATATATATAAAACCCTAATATGCAAATAGACCGAACAGCAGGACAACTGGTTGCTATGATGTAGGCTGACCACCAGGTGGTGTGCGCGGGACATGGTGGGCATTAGTAGCAGTGGGATGGTGGAGCAAGTGAACAGGGGCACCAGACCAAGGTGGGGTGTTGGTTGCTGTCATCAGGGCAAGCCTCTGGTGGTTACTGAAAATTCTTTGCTCCCACACACCACAGCCCTGCCAGCGCTTGCACCAGCTATCAGTGCCAGCCCTGCTCCCACCCACTGCCGGCACCCGGCACGGGCCCCAATCTGCCCTTAGGGCTTCTCCACCTCCCCCTCCTCCTGAGGGGCGATTGGGGTCAGCAGCCGCCTCTCACACCCGCTGCCAGCGCCGGCCCCACTCGCACCTGCAGCCAGTGCCAGAGCTGCCACCTGCACCCACTGCCGGTGCCCAGCACTGGCCTGATCGCTCAGCGCTGTCAGCGGGTGCGAGCAGCAGCTGCGGGCCCTGATCGCCCCTGAGGACTTTTCCACTCCCCGCCTTGGCCTGGCACTGCCCGTGTCCGCCACCACACCACACTCCCCCCCCCCCCCCCCCCCCCCCCCCCCCGCCCCCCCCCCC
>NW_005353324.1:1944697-1949467 GCF_000412655.1 Myotis brandtii | reverse complement strand
TCAGGGGGTTTGGGGGCTGCCCCCTGTCACGCTGATCTGGTGCCAAGAGGCCTCTTGGCTCCGCTGATCCCGGTGCTGGGAGGCATATTACCCTTTTACTATATAGGATAGAGGCCTGGGGGCCGGCTGGTTTGCCCTGAAGGGTGTCCTGGATCAGGGTGGGGGTCCCGCTTGGGTGCCTGGCCAGCCTGGATGAGGGGATGATGGCTGTTTGCAGCTGGTCACACCGGGATCAGGGTGGGGGTCCCCACTGGGGTGCCTGGCCAGTCTGGGTGAGGGCCGTTTTCAGGCTGGTGGGTGACTGAAGCTCCCAACCTCTCCTTTTTTTTTTAATTATTTTTTAATTATTCTGGGATTTATTTATTTATTTATTTATTTTTAATTATTTTTTTAATTATTCTGGGATTTATTTACCTTCTATGGCTGTCACTGGAGCTGAGAGCCGGCTTTAGCTCTGAGGCTGGGCTCCAGCTCTGAGACCTCGGCTGCCGAAAGCAGCTATCTGGGTTTGTTTGGCTTCTATAATTGAAACACTGTTGCAACTCCAGCTCTGAGGCCCGGCTGGCTGAAAGCAGGTTTCTGGGGATTGTTTAGTTCTATAATTGCAACATAGTTGCTTAGAGTGCAGCTCAGAGGCCGGCAGCGGCAGGCGGGGAACCTTGGCTTCCTCCATCACTGGAGCAAGCAAGCCTCCTGTTCGCTTCAGCTGCCTGGCTGCCGGCCGCCACCTTGGTTGGCAGTTAATTTGCATATCACCCTGATTAGCCAATGGGAAGCGTGTCGTAGGTACGGTTAATTACCATGCTTGTCTATTATTAGATAGGATTAGTATTAAGCTACTTTTGCCCACCCCTGATAACTTTTATTTCTGTATTTCAATTCACTTTTAACTTTTTATTGTAGAAAATTTCAAACATAATCAATAGGAGAAAGAGTAAGTATAATGGGCTCAATAAACCCATCTTCCAGTTTTAACAGTGAAAAATCTTGATACCTTTTTTAATGTTTTTTGAGCCACTGAAGTTTTATATCTTTATCAAATCTATCACTTTTTTCCATAATTTCTTTTGCTTTCATGTTCAGAAAGGACTCCATTATCATCACAGTTATTTATCTTTTTAGTACAATATTTTATTTCATTTTTAACACTTAATTTTTTATTTCACTTGAAATTTATGTAGGTATTTAGTGAGAGGTAAGGATTATTTTTGTAAACAATTAACCAATATACTAATTTTTAAATACTGAGGAGTCTCTCTGGGTTTCTAGTCTGTTAGATTTGTTTATTATTATGTGAACATTACAATTTTAATTATTTTGCAATAAGATAGATTTTAAAAAATTGAAAAAAAGATAATAAAGTTAGAACCATATCATATGTAACTCACCTGGTTACACTTTTTAACGATATCTGGACCAGGCACGGCATTAAGGAGAGCTATGATAAGGTAACGATTTAGTAGCTTCCCCAGTCCTAGCTCTTTCAAGGTGTCATCTGGGAGGAGTCCATTCCAAAAAAGAATATTACGGAAGAGCTAAAATAAAATAACATGTCAAGTGACTATGTACCTTTTCTCCAAAGGAAAACTAGAATAGTCTCCAACAAACATAATAAGTTGGTCAAACTCTTTTAATCTTTCACTACAAATAGTTAATTAGAACTGTCAATTTTAGAATCAATAAAAAGTATGTCTAAATAATACCTGATACATATACATTCCAACCTCCACATAATTGCTCATCCTATTTTCATTTTTTAGGACAACCATCCAAAATCCATCTCAAATAAATTTGCTGGGAGCCTTTATAAATCCATACTCTTCCAGAGTCTGGAGCCACTATATGCAAGACCGCAGGGCCCCAGGATTCAAAGGACTGCCATTTAAGCCAGTGCCACTGCTACCAATGTGGACCTTCAGAAATCAATCAAACCCCAGAGCCTCATTGCATGTATAAATAAGATTAATAATAACCTTAAGTTTGGAGATAACTTGGATAAAATACTCAAAAGAAATTCTAATACAATTAATATGGGTTGCCTTTCCCTCCTCTAAATCCAGAACTATCTGTGAATTTTAGTGCTTTCCACTTTCTTTCCAGTACTGTATTTATTACTCTTAAGTGCTAATCTACATGAAATTGTACTAATATGCAATGCTTTTTTATACATTGTCCTTGTGATACTGCTCCCTTTTCCTGGAAAGCCTTTTTCCCGCCTGAACCACATGACAAACATAAATTCACCCTACTGAAACTATTTTTGCTGAGGTAACCTATGACCTCCTTTTTTTTTTTTTTTTGTCCGTCCCATAACGTTCGTCCAGTAAGTCCACAGAAAACAGAAAAACACAGACACAGACAAACAGAGGGCCCCAAAGAACAGCCTTCCAACTCCATGGAAGCAACTAGACGATGGCCTTACGCCAAACTGGTGGGAGCGACCCGCCTCGTCTCAAATACGTGAGGGGAATACATGTCCCTTGTGAGGGGAATATGCATCCCTCCTGGGGAGTGGAACGTCTTCCAACTCTCCCCGCCCATGGTCCTTCAGCAGTGCATCCACCTAGACCGCTTTGGGCACTACAGAATTTCAGAAGTGAGCTCACACAGGACAGAACATATAACACACAGAACAGAATACACAACACACAGACACTTACCGCGGCCAGTCAGACTCTCCGGATCGGGGGTCCCTCTAGGGTCTTGGGGATCCCGGACGAGCCCCCAAATGTTATGCCCAGATTTCAAGATCCCCAAAAGCCCACCAGGGAGCCAGCTGAGTCCGATGCAAAAGCAAAGAGTCTTTATTCGAGCTAGCTCGGCTCCCCGACCACACTCACTGACGCAACGGCAAGCCAAGTGGCAGAGAGAGCACCTATGACCACCGAATAGTCAACTCTGATAAACATTTTCAGGCTTTCTCCTAATTCTTCTCAGTGGCATTTAACACTGTCTTAATTCTCGATAACCCCTTGCTTAGAACTCTCTTGTGACCATTCTAAGTTTCATAGTTCATTCTAAGGCTTCTTTGAAGACTCCACTTTCTCTGCCCACCTGTTGTGTCAGTGTTTTCCAAGGCCTGTCCTTGGCCTTCTTTTCATACTTCATCTCCTCAAAGATTGTATTCATGACTATGGCTCCAAATACCACATGTGGTTGACCCCCAAATCTCTAGCTCAGATTTGTCCCTTATAATTCAGACTCACATATCCAATAGCCTCTTAGACCTTCTATCAGGAATCTTCAGTTTACTATGTCTAAAACAGATCTTATCTTCCCTCCCAAACCTGTTCTTCCTGTATCCCCTCCAGTGTCCCCAAAGAATGTCATAAATTACCAGGCTGCTAACGTCAGAACCTTGGCTAGCACTCTACATCCTTCACATGTTACTAATCAGTCAAGTCCTTTCAGTGGTTCAGCCTACATATCTTTTGAACCCATCTTCTCTTTACCATCCCTATTGCCACTGATTAGCATTGAATTCTTCTTTTACCTTTTAGACCAGCAGTTAGCCAACTATGGTTTGTGGGTTAAATCCAACTTACTGTCTGTTTTTGCAGAGCTGTTGAACTAAGAATGGTTGTTATATTTTTAAGTGATTGAAAAAAGTAGAAGAAAATTTTGTGACGTGAAAATTATATGATATTTAAATTTTAGTGTCCATAAGTGAAGTTTTATTGAAACAGCCATGCTCGTTTTTGTTTATGAATTGTCTGTGACTGTTTTTACACTACAGCACCAAAGTTGAATAGTTCAACAGGGACTATGTGACAAGAATAGTCTGGTCCTTTACAGAAGTTCATTGACATAGTAATCCTATATAATAAAAGAGAAACATGCAAATTAGCCATCCCTCCGCAATGCTCAAGCCACGCCCACAAGCCATAGTGACTATGCAAATTAACCTGACAAATATGGCTGTTAATTTGCATATGCAGGTGTCAGGCGCCCCTGGAGGCGATGGTGGCTGTGGCCACGGGCTCCCAGGACCTTCGCAGGCCCCGGAGGTGAGGCCGTGGCTACACCTGAGGCTCCCAGAACCTTCACGGGTCTGGGAGGCGAGGCCGCCCGCGCCTAGCCACACACGCCTGCGGGCTCCTGGGACCTTGCTGGCAGAGAGTGGGGAGGTTTGGAGGACTTGGCAGAGCAGGAGACCACTGGACATAGAGCAGAGCGAGAGAGAGGGCAGCTTGGAGGGTACGGCTCCCACTGTCACCCCACCTTCCTCATCACAGCTGTGGAAACTGACAGCAGGGAGGAGGAAGTCCCACCCCCACAGAATCAGCCAAGAATCAGCCTTTGGTCAGACAGCTCTCAGCGGCCTGATAGCAGGACTCTCATTCACCTGCATCTCAGACTGTGACAGCACAGAGGTGGGACTATGTCTAAAGAACAACTGTTGATACAACGTAGCTCTGCAGCCGAAAGATGCCGGTGTTATCAACAGAAAATGTCCGCAGAGCAGCGTGCGTCTGATCTTGAAAGAAGGCGGCGCCTGCGACAGGATGTATCTGAACATCAGCAACTGGAAAAACGTCACTCTGATGCCGAAAAAGACCGGCGTTACTGACAGAAAATGTCTGAAGACCAACATGCCTTTGAAGTTGAAAGAAAGCAGTGGCGATGACAGAATATATCTAGAAAATAGTCATTAACAAGTACTACCAATATCAGTAGGAACTGCCTTCTCAGTAAAAATGGAGTACATGAGGATGCAATTCTCGAACATAGTTGTGGTGGAATGACTGTTCGATGTGAATTTTGCCTATC
>NW_005353324.1:1943952-1944521 GCF_000412655.1 Myotis brandtii | reverse complement strand
TTCCATAAATAGTTCTTTTGCTTTTGCTTCCATGGGTGCAAATATTGCATCGCCATCAGGATATGGGCCATACTGTTTTAGAATACACGGACAAGTTTACCACCGTACTGGAACTTTACATCCTTTGGATGGTGTTTCTCGGAAGTTTGCTCAACTCTTTATTTTGGATACAGCTGAAGCTACAAGTAAAAGATTAGCAATGCCAGAAAACCAGGGCTGCTCAGAGAGACTCCTGATCAACATCAACAACCTCACGCATGACATAAATGAATTAACAAATCGTACACGATGCTACATGAAGTAGAAAAGGAAGCCCAATCTGAAGCAGCAGCAAAAGGTATTGCTCCCACAGAAGTAACAATGGCGATTAAACGATCGTAAAACAGTGACCTGGCTAGATATAATTCTCCCCGTGTAACCGAGGTTGCTGTCATATTCAGAAACGAAGATGGAGAACCTCCTTTTGAAAGGGACTTGCTCATTCATTGTAAACCAGATCCCAATAATCCAAATGCCACTAAAATGAAACAAATCAATATCCTGTTTCCTACATTAGATGCAATGACATA
>NW_005353324.1:1918361-1943884 GCF_000412655.1 Myotis brandtii | reverse complement strand
AATCCTATTTTAAATGCAGGAAAATTAACTCAACAGTTTATCATGGATTCATATTAAAAAATGGAGGCCAATCGGATAAATTTCATCAAAGCAAACCAATCTAAGTTGAGAGTTGAAAAATATAGTGGTTTAATGGATTATCTCAAATCTAGATCTGAAAATGACAATATGCTGATTGGTAAAATGATAATACTTCCATCATTTTCTGAGGGTAGTCCCAGAAACATGCAGCAGCAATATCAGGATACTATGGCAATTGTAACGAAGTATGGCAAACCCGATTTATTCGTAACCATGACATGTAACCCCAAATGGGCAGATATTGCAAACAATTTACAATGCTGGCAAAAAGTTGAAAACAGACCTGACTTGGTAGCTAGTTTTTAATATTAAGCTGAATGCTCTTTTAAATGATATCTGTAAATTCCATTTATTTGGCAAAGTAATAGCTAAAATTCATGTCATTGAATTTCAGAAACGTGGACTGCCTCACGCTCACATATTATTGATATTAGATAGTGAGTCCAAATTACGTTCCTCTAATTCCCTTTCAATAATGTGCACGAATTTCGTGCTGGGCTACTAGTGGAATATATAGTAAACTGGAGATAAAAGAAAATTCTTTTTTATTTTTGCAATTCTCTGCTTACCTTTAGAGCTGACCAGAATTGTCTTTCTTGGAACTTTGAATGTGGTGATGTTTTGTTTTCTACAGCACTAATGTGAAATGAAAGACAAAGGAGAAAATACAAAGAACTGTTAATCTTTCAGAATCAGAGTTTAAAAAACTGAGTGTTTTTTTTTTAACCAACCACACTAAACTTTAATGGAATAGAATATAAAAATTACAAATGTGCCGAAACCGGTTTGGCTCAGTGGATAGAGCATCGGCCTGCGGACTGAAGAGTCCCAGGTTCGATTCCGGTCAAGGGCATGTACCTGGGTTGCGGGCACATCCCCAGTAGGAGATGTGCAGGAGGCAGCTGATCGATGTTTCTCTCTCATCGATGTTTCTAACTCTATCTCTCTCCCTTCCTCTCTGTAAAAAATCAATAAAATATTAAAAAAAAAAAAATTACAAATGCATGCACACTTTGGACCTAACAAACCTATTTTTGAGAATGGCTTCTATAGATATACTTACACATGTACACAATATCTGTAACATTATTCACAACACTGTTGGTAATAGTTTGCTACTCATATGCCCATCAGTTACAGTACATCTACATGATAGCATATTTAATGCAGCTTAAAAAAGAAATGAGGAAACTACTTTTATGATGATATCTATGATGACAAACTACTTAGATGAAGATTTCAAAGATGTACTAAGTCAAAAAAACAGTGTACAACTATTTACACTGAAAGGGCGAGGAAATAAGATTACAATATATAAGTATTTAATTCTAACTGCATAAAGAAACTGGAAAAGTAAAATAAATTACTGATTATTATTATTGCATGCATTCATGTACACAGTGGAGAAAGGTCAAAAATTGGGTGAATGGAGGTCAGGAGTGGGATGGAGTAAGACTTTTCATTTTAAATATAAATAACATTTAACTCTTCAATCCTGTGAGTACTTGCTGGGTAGCTTCAGAGTAGCTTCAGATCATGATCCGTAACTATAACTGATGTCTTCTTAGCAAATGTATGAACATGCATCAAATACTACTTTCATAATTTAAGTAAATACAGAATTCACAGATGCAGTTTCTGGCCCCGCAGTGATGTTCCAGGCCTTCTGCTGTGCTTTCTCTGTGCCAGGCATTGTTTGGCGCACTCTTCACCTTCACACTGTCCTTTAACGTGGGCATTAATTGAATGTCCCATTTTACATTTGAGGACAGAGAAAGGCCCAAGGTCATTATCTAGTAACTAGAAGCCCAATGCACAAAATTTGTGAAAGAGTAGGCCTTCCTTCCCCCGGCTGCCAGCACCGGCTTCCCTCTAGCACCTGGGACCCAGACTGGCTTCCCTCCGGCCCTGGCTTTGTCTGGTCTAATTAGCATATTACCCTTTTATTATTATAGATGGTAAATCTGGGCTTTTAATTACTCTGCTATGCCATCTATCATGTTCTTAAGAATAACATTAAAAACAAACAAACCACCCTATCTCCAAGTGTCAAGCATTGTACATGGTATGTAGAAGGTAACTGAAAAATACTGAAATCTTAATTTGTATCTAAACAGGTATATGTATACTTTGAAAATACTTAGTATAGTTTCTTTTGTATTACATTCTTAAATCTGTATTACATGATTATTTTATACAATCTAGACATTAATAGCTCTTACCTTTTTGGATACAGAGGAATATAAACATCATCTTCTATTGCTTTCTTCATTCTTGAAACAATGGATTTAAGTAAGTCCTATTATTTGAAAATTTAAACGCATCAGTGATAGTCATAGGTTGAAATATATTTACCAAAAGAAGTAATTTATTTTGTACACACACCGAATTAGGTGTTAAAATATCAATTAGGTACAAGAGAACTTTGTTAATCCATGTTATTGCATGTCACTGTAGTTGGTACATTTTCACTGCTGTATAGTATTCTGTTGCATGAATGCTACTGATAGGACATTTAGATGGTTTCCAGTTTGGGGGCTATTATGAAAAACGTTGCTATGAAAGTTCTTGCCCATGTATTTAGGAAGTAGTAGGGGCATCCCATTTATAGTCCCACTGGCTCTGTATGAGAAAACCTGTTTACTTACACCCTCATCAAAATGCAGTTGTTGTCTTTTTAAATCCTCACCTGAGGATATTTTTTCCCTTGATTTTCAGACAGAGTGGAAGGAAGGAAGGAGGAATGGGGAGAGAGACACATATACATAAATTTGTTGCCTTCCAAATGCTCCCCAACTTGGGCAGAGGATTGAACCTGCAACTGAGGTATGTGCCCTGGACTAGGAATCAAACCCACAACCCTTTGATGAGCTGATGCTATAACCATTGGACAACACTGGCCAGAGCCCTAGTTTCTATAAATCAGAACTAAGTATATTTTCCCCCAAATAGTTTTCTGATAATTACTTTTGTGCTTCTTCTGTAAACAAAGATTTATAATAAATTATATTGATTTATAAATAAATTAAGAAATTTATAACTCTAGAAATTATTACCTGTTTGCCTTTACTAACGTCATTCTCACAAGTGGAATGTTCTTCAAGAATCATCCTGCAGTGAGCTATTAAACTTGTTGTCTGTGAGGTTGACAAAGGATCCCATATGAATTCTACAAAGTCTGAAACAAAAATTTCAATGGTGCACAATTATTTACTCAATTGCTTTGCTTGTTACATATAAACAACCGAAGCTTTTTAGCAAAGATTACTGCCTTTTGTGGTTTAAAATCCACACCAATCATTACCATTACATATTTGCATACATCCTCAATTTCCTTGTCCTTTTGGGTTTTGCTGAATTTGTCTGGCTAAACCACCCCTTGTGAAATCCACCTTGTCACTGAGTCTATTCTTGCAATCATGCAACTAAAAAGTGGCTGGAAAAAACTACACTTTAAATTCATCACCGTGAAACTCAAGTGAACCCTGAGCTACACTGGCCAGGACAGTACTGAGGAGAAACATAAGGGGACAAGTTAAGGAAGAGAAAATAATACATGTAGCAGGGATAGAAGTGTGCCAGTAATAAATAACCTAGGAGTTATAAAAGCAATACTAATGTCACAAATGCTAAAGATTATCAACAGTTTGATAGCAGATCAATTGCACCAATAAGCATTTTTTAACGAGCTTAAATTATGACACCTGTTGATTTTTACTGCTTATTACATTTTTATTAAAAAACTTCTGAGAAAAAAAAATTGTAACAGAAAATAATGATCTTATACTTTGCCCCAAAATAATTTAATCAAGATTACAAAACAGTACCTGTAAGTCGTGGGATAATTGTTTTGTTGATGACAGCAGACAAGATTTTCTTATCAGAACTATCTTCCTTCTTTGAATCTTCCATACTATTATCTATAAATTTTTCTATAGATGTGAACCATGGCATCTGTTTTAAACCTATGGAATCAAACTTATAAATAAAATTATCAGTTATAAATAAATTCTTATGCATTAGCTTATTTTTAAATGGCTTTTTCAGTAACTACTGGAGCTTTCTAAGGATCAAAAGCAAATAATTCCATATTTTAACTCCATATATACAGTACTAGAACACCAAGGCTAGGCAGGATGACAAGAGTAAGACAGGATGTCTATGCAATATGCATGCGTTTCATACATTTTTATGACAAATCCCAAAATGCCCACTGTATGTTAAAAGCTGACTATACTGCAAGCACTGTCAGGAGCAAAATACACATTTTTAAGAAGATAACTCAATAAGTGCTATTCTTATTTATTTATACAAATTTATTTACCTTGTGTAAAATTCATTTCTGGCTCCCTCAAGTCTCATAAGCACAAATGTGTATTTTGCCTGTGATTTAGCTTACTAGGCAAATAGCAAATGGCCAGTTATTTGTTGAATAAATTAATTAACAGATCTCTGCTGGGCCTAACAGAGTACTCCATTCAACTTGAGTGGTTAACAACTAGGCTGCTGTCCCATCAACTACCTACCACTTGCTTGGAGAGAAGCTTGGTTCCTATACTATGAAGACTGTATGGCCTTGAACCTAACACAGAGCCAACAGCCATGCATGACTAGGGCAGAGAAAGATAAAAGGACATGACGCCATCCTTCTCTTTGTTAAATCTTCACCTGCAGCTCCCCTCTCTTCCTAGAATTTCATGATCTCATTTCTGTTTCCTTATCAGGCATATCTAGATAGATGTCCTGTTATTATTTCATTCTCTATAAAGTGAAACTTCCTTCAAAAACTGTTCCCTTTCTGAAAAGTCCCCATTTCTATTAATGAAACTACCATTGTTCTAACAACCCAGAATCCAAATGTTGGGGTATCTTTGGATGTGGGGTGTTAGGTTTATGCTTAGCATTTTACTGATTCTTGCTTTATAACATCTCTTGTAATCAACTCTTTTTTCTCTTTTCATTACTACCACCCTACGTAAGGAATTCATCACCTTGGACTTGAGATACAGCAAATCCTTCCAGCATATACTCCCACCTTTTATCTTCCTTCCCTCTACTTAGCCTACTGCTAGGATTTCCCAAACCATTACTTTCATCATGTCACTCCTCCCATTATTTACCAAAGCAAGTTCATACATCTTAATTTAGGACCTGAACACTGTGCAGTGTCTACCTCCTGAACTCTATTTCTCCCTATGCACCTTTACGAAATACCCTTTCCTCTTTCCCCTCCTGTTTAAGTCCTATATACCTTTCAAATCCTCATTAAAATCCCTCCTCCTCAATGCACTAGCTTCACTAACCAACTATTCCCAAGATGTCATCTCCAACTTCAGAACTGGTACATGTCTATTTCCCAAGACTGTAAAATTCTTAAGGCCTAAAATTACCTTTATTTTTTGAGTGACCTTAAACTTATCAAACAGCAGCTTTAAAAAAAATGTTTCCTTTACCGGTGTTTAGTGTCACTCAGCCTCAAAAATAAAGTGTAAACCAAGAAAAGGTAGATGTAGACTATTACTCCAAATCACCAACTATCAACTCCAACTCTAAAGGTGAGGTATTTTATAGCTAACCTGATAACAAGGGAATTTAAGTAACTAATGTGATCAGGATTTTTCACGTGTTAAGATAAAATACCTTAAGAGGATTCCAATCAATCAACTGAACTCGTATTAGGGGATTTAAAAGCTTTGGTATGCATAAACCAATGAAAGCTTCATAGTAAGAATCAGGAAACTTTTCTCGCCATTGTTGAAATTTTAACAAAATATTCTGGATATTACAAAAATCATCATGCACATCTTCAAAGATCTTCTTATGATCCTGTAAAATGTCACCTGTGAACAAAATGAGTCTTTGTTATGCATTTTAACCGAGCTTCCTATAAGCAATCATATATAACTACTAAATCAACTGAGTTAAAAACTTTCCTTTGATATTGACATATAAACTAGTTTTTATTAAAAAATCACTTTAGTAATACTAATATCAATACTAACAAAATCTACCATTTATTGAACCCCTGCTATATGACAAAACATTACAAATACATGATCTCATTTCATCATAACTATCTTTCCTAAAAGTTATGTATTACTAGCCTACCTATTACAGACAATAAACAAGCAAGCAAACACCATCAGATTTAGGGAAGTCAAGGAATCTGTACAAGATCACACTGAATGGAGCCCCTCTTCAAAGCCATCTCATCGACTGCAAAGCCCACAACTCTTTCAACTATATATATTTTACCTTCTCATAATGGTAAAATGGCTTTACTATATTCAATTATTTTAAATTACAAGTGATACTACTACAGAAAGTACGTGGTGAGCAATGAAACCCATAATGTTCATGGTTCCTTTATAACAGGAAATGAGGAAGGCTGAGGGGAAAAAACTATAAAGATGCAGTAATACTCATAATGCTCCTCCATTTTATCCCAGTTTTTCAAAGGTAGGAAAAGTCTCCAAGAACACTTTTTTCCCCTAAAATTTCCTATTTTATACAGCTTATTTATTTAAGGGCAATCAATACAAAGCAATTCCCACTTCCAATAAAGATACATTAGAAACTTGGTGGCTGACCTTGACTTTTTTGGAAGTCAGCCATGTCTGCTGAAGATAGTTCATCATCACTAGATGTCCCTTCCTGATGATCACAATTCCCAGAAAGTGCCCTTGCTTGTCTTCTTTGTGCCCTGTATTTTTCAATAAACCAAAAATCAATGAAAAACAAATAGCTCCTGCTGAAAGTAAATGCTTTAAAACAGAAAGTGGAAGTCATAATTCATTTAAAATGCCTAGAAATACAGCATTATATTGGCACACAATTTTATGTTAATATTTTTGACATTTAAGCTTCATTATTTTGAATTGGTTGTTCTCCCTCTTTTTTCTTATGATATTCCCATTTAGGATATTCCCATCGGCTACCAGACTTTGAAGAATGGGTAACAATATAATTAGGATTGGCTTCTACTTAGCAGCAATTTCCAGCCTGATAAATGCCATTTTACTTATTCCTTTTGACTGATCCAAATACACCAGTGTGTACTTAAACCCTGGGATTGAGGGTTTAAATTATATTTAATTAAGACTGCTAAGCTATATTTTGGTTTTACATCACTCTCACAAATTAATTTGTTAGGTTATGGTTAATTATACCATGTAGTTCATTATATTTAAATAGTGAAAAATACTTGCTCAATGGTGCTTTTAAGTCTTCACTTTATATAGCTACCTTCGAGATTCAATTTCTTCTAAAATCCATTGAGTTTTTTCATCTATAGCCAAGCTTCCATTTGTTGATGTCTCAGCTTTGCCTATTTTCAAAAGAAATAAAGTGAAATACTTTGAAAAAAGTTATATCTTGGGTATATATATATATATATATATATATATATATGTTTTTATTTATATATATTTGCATCTATCTACCTATCTATATATATGTAAACACATATACTTAAATTCTATATTACATCATGCAATGAAAGTGCACTGTTAATTCCCCATCACAATATTAATAGGCATTGAATTTGTGAGCTTAAGAAAATATATATTGAGGACAGTAACAAAATTCCTCTAATTTCTTTGTCTCAGATCCTGTTTTAATAGTTTTCACCAGTTTTTTTTGGTCCATGTAGCTAAGTGCTAGATACATTTGCATTACCAATATGTTATTAATATTATTTCCTATTTTGGCATATACCATAATGCATGACCAACTCAATGTCCTGTTTGAAAGTCATTTTGCTTTTGCTATTGTCACCTACTTGATAGTCTCATTACTTTCACTATCCTTGAGCACCTTAATCAAAGGAAGACAACTTAGAAAATACAAAACCAGTGTGAGAACTAAAAGCACCCCAATCTTAATGAGATTTTATAGATGATTCTATACTGAAATCAACCAGAATTTCTTTAACTTTCATAACCAATCTGTGGAAGGGCCATGGAAATTTTATAAAGTTAGATTTCTGACAAAGTCTATGAATTTATGTCAACTCATATCAAAATAGTCATTAAATGGCCATATACATATTTTGTCTCAATACTAAGTAATTGGAAGTTATATTTTTTATTTTTTAGTCTTAAGACTTAATTTAAGACCTTTTAAAACCCTAGCTGTAAATGTTTTGGGATTTTTAGAATGGAGTCGGTTAAAGATTCATGGAAAAATACTTAAAAACATTATTTTTAAATACAGGAATATTTTTATTCTCTAGCTAATAATTTAGCATAATGAATTATATTGAAGATGTAAAACACTAACGTGATAACTGTTGTAAATACGTTGATTCATGTTTTAATTCATCTTGCCTGCGTTTCATAAAGGTCATGGCTTGTTTTAAAAGGAGTGCATGCATGGATGATTCTATTTCTTGGATGTTGATAATCTGCAATACATATATAAGTAACATTTTGTGGATCATCAATAATAAATAATAAAATGTAATTTTGTAATACATAAATTATTTATGTATTAGCATGTATATATGCTCAATTCTCATACAAACATTTGCATACTATCTATCACCTCTCAGTTAAAAAAAAAATGCTGTGAGGAACAGACCTAGCTGCCAATACTGTCAATATTAACAAAACCAGAAAATCACCTTACTGCACTAGCACAGCTATAAATATCACAAATAATGAAACCAAATGGGCTGAAGTCAGGAACATAGATAAGAGTGGATAGATAAGAAGAATTTTATTTGTTTGAGATAGAAGAGGAGAAAATGATGGGTTGTTGGGTGTAGCCATTTTTACAGGCTGAGAGAACAGTCTGTGTGTGTGTGGTATGGGGGGGACTTGAGGAAACTGGTAAAATTATAAAAAGTGGAGAATGGAAGAGACTAACTAGACAGGTAAAAAAGCTGTGAGGCAGAAATGAGTGATTAATTGAAACTGGTATTCTTATATTTCTGAGGTAATTTCCTCTACTCCAATGATGTTTCACAGATGCTGCTATGGACACATCAATGTGTAGACCAGTAAGACTTTAACAGTGTGATTTTTTAAGGATGAATGACGAAAACTACATTGTAATAAATACTTCAGGAAGTAACTACCAAGTGATATTAAAAGGTGGTCAACTTAAAATAATAGTAAATAAAAAATGCAGAAAGTAGAGTGTACTGTATTTCTAAAATGGTTAAAAAAAAAGGAGCTCAAGATCTTAATATATGGACTTAGAATGTATATAAAAAAACAGAAACTATAAAGGAAAAAAAATGATTCATGAATCTGATTAACACAGTATTTCAAAAAAGTGGATGCTGGAAAACCATGGCAAAAACAAAACCAGAAGACAAAACAAACTAGAAAGTTTATCTACATCAAGTAGGATAAAGAATTAAAAATTTAAAGCAATAAAAAGCTGGGGGAAAAAAGAACAAGCAAAAAAAGGGGGAAAAAATCCCCAATTGAACCAAAGATAATCAGGCAAAGGGGAAAAATAATTCAAAAGAAGAAAAACTACATGTGTTAGTAAAACAAAGGGTCTGTCTGAGATAAAAATATATAAAAACAATAACCTTTTTTAATGTAGTAAACTAAAAATAAAACATACAATCTTTCTTGAGGATAGTTTAGCAATGTTTCATAAGCCTTAGAAATATCTAGAACCTGTGACTTAATAATTCATTTTAGGAATTTTTCTTAAACAGATGAAAGTTTAACGCAAACATTTATATACAAAACTTTATACTCTCGTAGCTATCCAACATTAAGTGAATGCTTAATATCATAGTATATAAAAATGTATAAGGAAAAATACTAGAGGTTAAGTATTTAGTTGTGGAATTTAGGCTTTTTGTAAATCACATGGTAAGAGAATTTCTCTATAAAAAATAGATGATATCAATGTCTATAGCCATGTACCTTTTCATTAAGACAGTCAATTAAATTGTCCACATAAATTTTCATGCTTTTATAGAATTTAAAATTTAGAGCTTGATTTGATGAATTTTCTAGGTTCTGGATGGCATTCTTTGAACTCTTGACATCTTCTACATATTTTTCATATTCCCTCTGATGTGAGCGGTGAGTATCCTGTAGTAATGTTAATCTATAGAAATATAATAAAGACAAATAAAAACTGACTTATTTTTCATACTTTCATTTCTACTATAGTAAGTAGCAGTCTGATGGAAGTTTTTCAAAGCTACCTTACAGAGACCAGCAAGGAAACTGACAAGCACATAAACCTGGGCTTATGAGACTTGCTGAGCAGAGGAGAGCATCACAAAGAAAGCGGACTCGAAGGGAAAGGTGGGAAAGGACACTTAGGTTTTTAGGTGCTTAAGCTAATAACAGGGTATTTTCAGTCCTTTCCTTTTGCATAAAATCCTGAGTTATATGCAATACTACATGAAATAGTTGTAATTCTAGTTCTTCCAACTAAAGGAGTATTGAAAGAAAACAATAAATGATAGTTAAGTTGTTACAAAAATAATTTGAATTAAGGCAACCTCATTATTTAACATCACTACTGAAAAGCATTGATGTAGAACTAAGGCTGGAGAATTTTTTCTATGAAGTCCGCATAGTAAATATTTTGAGCTTTGGAGGCTAGATGGTTGTGTTGCAACTATGTACTCAATTCTGTGTTATAGCATGAAATCAGCCAGACAACACATAAATGCACAAGCATAAGTTCCAATAAAACTTTTATTTACAAAAACAGCCGTGGGCTAGAATACAGAGATAACATAATATTTTAAACTGCTACAACTGAAGATTTCCATATATTTATTTCACTATAAAATGTTTCCTATGTCAAACCATTTAACCGAACAACTATGACCAAGACATTATGGCTGCAATATGATAAAGGTATGAAGTTATTTTAAAGCTGATTTATACAAAAGATACAAGGGAGGAAAAATTTAACCTCTTCCTAGGATATCAAAAAAATTCCCAGGTATTAAAAAAAAAAGAAGAAAATCTTTAAAAACACAGTACTTGCAAAAAAATACAGTACTTGCTTTGACAGGAGAAATAAAATCTCTCCTTGTATCAAATATTATAGTAACTAATTAGACTTTTACTATCAGACTTATTCTTTTATACATCTAAAGATGCACACTACATCCTAAGTAGTAAAGCAGAAAACATTTAAAATGAAACAAACTATTATGGGGTTTGCCTTAATTTTAGCAAAAATGTCATTATTTTAAGATTAATACTATTTAAAGGAACAGTAGAATAAAGCTGTGTTTTGAAAGGTAATCTCTATCAAGAGCCATAAAAATATGCATAACTTCCCAGCTGGTATGGCTCAGTGGTTGAGCATCGATCTATGCACCAAGAAGTCGCTGGTTTGATTCCGGGGCAGGGCACATGCCTGGGCTGTGGGCTTGATCCCAAGTGTGGGGCATGCAGAAGGCAGCCGATCCATGTTTCTCTTTCATTGATGTTTCTCTCTCTCCCTTCCTCCCTCTCTAAACATTAAGGAAAAAATGTTTTAAAAGAATATGCATAACTTTTGCCAAGGTCAACTTTCCCTGGATATTTATTTTAAGAAGTAATATAACAGATGAAATGATCTACAGAAACAAAATATTCATTATCTGTAGCATTATCTATAATCAAGAAAATTTAGAAAAATGTCCAACAGAGAAATACTTAAGTAAATTATATATCAACTATATGGATTAATAAATATTACTATTATGCTTTTTATTTTTGGGATGTCTGACTGCCAGCTTAGGCCCGCTCCCCAGAGCAGGCCTAAGCCGGCGGTCAGATATCCTTAGCACTGCTGAGGAGGCGGGAGAGGCTCCCTCCACTGCCACTGCACTCGCCAGCCATGAGCCCGGCTTCTGGCTGAGTGGTGCTCCCCCTGTGGGAGCACATTGACCACCAGGGGGCAGCTCCTGCATTGTCTGCCCTCTGATGGTCAGTGCACGTTATAGTGAGCAGTTGAGCAGCCTTAGCATATCATTAGCATATTACACTTTGATTGGTTGAATGGCCGATTGGACGACCGGACACTTAGCATATTAGGCTTTTATTATATAGGGTTATAGTCAAAAAATTTTTAGCAAAATTTATAATCTTAACTACTTTAAGTTCAATATAATAGTATTAACTACATGTACATCGTGAAACTGATTTATAGAACTTTCTCATCTTGCTGAACTAAAACTCTATGTTTACTGATCAACAATGTAACTGTAACTGCTGTATTTCTAGCCCTTTCCTCCTCTTCCCCATTCCCCTAGCAACCACCATTCTACTTTTTGTTTCTAAAGTTTGTCAACTTGAGATAACTCATGTAAGTAGAATCATGTAGTATTTATTTATCTGTGACTGGCTTATTTCACTTAGTTCTCAAGGTTTATCAATTTGTAGCATGACAGGATTTCCATTTTTTTTTAGGTTGATAAATACTCCACATTTTCTTTATCTATTCAACTGTTGATGAATACTTGGTTGCTTCCACTTCTAAGTTATTACAATTAAGGTCTGTAACGAACATGGATGTGCAAATAGCTCTTCAATTATTTTCAATCCTTTTGTCTATGTATCCAAAAGTGGGACTGCTGGATCATGTAATTTTATTTTTGGTAGATAATGTAGTTTAAAACTATATGATATAGAAACCATAGCCAGAAAAATTATGGTTGGCTAGGGTCTGCAATTAGGTTTAACTAATTCATTGAAGTGTAAAGTTAGATTGTTGATTTGAGATATCCCTTCTTTAATGTAAGCAAATAGTTGGATCTTGTTTTGTGTTTTTTTTTAATTCATTCAGCCACTGGAAGTATTTTGATTGTAGAGTTTAATCCATTTATATATAAAGTGATTACTGAAATGGAAGGAGTTACTACTGCCATTTTGTAAACCATTTTATATCCATTTTGTCTCTCTTTTTCTGTCTTTCTACCTTGCTTTCTTTAGGGGGGAGAGGAGAGAGTGGTAGTGATATGCTCTGGAGTCTTTTCTCATTTTCTTTTGTGCCTCTTTTATAGGTATTTCCTTTGTATTTACCACAGGGATTACAAAAACACTTTATGTATGTATGTATGTATATATTTATTTTTTAAATCTTCCCCTGAGAATATTTTTCCATTGATTTTTAGAGTAGAAGAGAGAGGGACAGACAGAAAACTAGATGTGAGGAAAAACACACCCATTGGTTACCTCCTGCATGAGCCCCAACCAAGGCCCAAGAAGGGGAGGAGCCTGCAATCGAGGTATGTGGCCTTACCAGAATCAAACCCGGGACCCTTCAATCTGCAGCTGACATTCTATCCACTGAGTCAAACTGGCTAGGGCTACAAAACATTTTAAAGTTGTAATAATCTACTAATTTGGTAATAATCACATACAAAATTTCTCCTTTACATCTTCCCCTCCACTTATTATTAATGTCCTACATTACATTTTTAAATTTTATATTCATTAATATAGTTATAGTTGTTTTTTTATATTTTAATTTCTATATCTGAATTAAAAGTAATTTTCACACCACCCTTACAGTATTACAGAATTCTGTTTGTCTATATATTTAACTTTACTAAAGAACTTTATATTTGTGTATGCTTTGTAATGACTAGGGTCCTTTCATTGCAATTTGAAGGACTTCTTATAGCAATTTTTCCAAGGCAGATCTAGTGGTGATGAACTTCCTCAGTTTTTATTTATTCGAGGAGGTCTTTATTTCTTCATCATATGTGAAGAACAGTTTTGCTGGATGTAGTATTCTCAGTTGGCAGTTTCTTTCTTTCAGAACTTTTGAATATATCATCCTACTCCATTTTGGCCTGTTTCTGTTGAGAAATCTATGGGGCTCCCTTGTTCGTGATAAGGTGCTTTAGAAGCTTTCAAAATTGTTTGCCTTTAGAAAATTTTATTATAATGTGTCTCAGTGTAAGCCATTTTGGCTTCATCTCATTGGAGTCCATTGAAGTTATTGAAATTCATTTCCTTCCACAGATTGTTAAAAGTTTCTGGCCATTATATATTCACTAGATGTCCAGTGCATGAAAATTCGTGCATTCAGGGGCGTCCCTCAGCCTGGCCTGCACCCTCTTGTAGTCCAGGACCCCTTGTGTGATGTCCACCTGCCGGCTGAGGCCCACTCCCTGGGGGGATCGGGCCTAAGCTGGCAGTCAGACATCCCTCAGGCAGCCTGGGAGCCCTTGGGGGATGTCCAACTAACAGCTTAGGCCTACTCCTTGTGGGTAGGACATCCTCAGCACTGCTGCAGAGGCGGGAGAGTCTCCCGCCACCACCGCCACTATGCTGGCCAACCATGAGCTGGCTTCTGGCTGAGCAGCACTCACCCTGTGGTCAGTGCACGTCATAACCCTGGACATTCCCAGTTGTTCTGCCATTAGGGTCAATTTGCATATTACCCTTTTATTATATAGGATAAACTCTCTGCCCGATTCTGCCTCTCTACTTCTTCTTGGACTTCCATAATGTATATATTATTCTGGTTGATGGTGTTCTATGAATCCCTTAAACTTTCTTCACTTTTCTTCATTCTTTTTCCTTTTTGTTTCTGACTTGATAATTTCAAATGACCAGTCTTACTAGTCACTGTTTCTTTCTTCTGCTTGATCAAGCCCATTGATCTCCTCTAGCAAGCTTCTCAATTCAATTACTGTATTCATCTCCAGAATGTTTTTTTTTATAGTTTCTCTGTTGATATTCTAACTTTGTTCATGTATTATCTTGAGTTCATTTAGTTGTGTTCTCTTATAGCACACTGAGCTTAAGAGGATTAGTATAAATTCTCAGGTAATTCACGATCTCTGTTTCTTCAGGTTTGGTTCTGAAGATTTACTTTGTTTCTTTGAGCAATGTCTCCCTGTTTGTTCATGTGTTTAGTTATTTTTGTTTTGTTTTGTGTATTTGAAAATGCTTTGTATTGGAGAGGAACTTCACCAATCAGCCTGGCTAGAGATTCTTTAGGGAGAGGGTGTTTTCTCAAACTTTTTATGGGGGATGCATCTTCTCTGGGCTTCTACATGAAATTTCCCAAATACAGAGGTTTGTGGATTTCTTTGTCAGGAGTTCATAGTCTCTTGTTCCCTTTGGCTGGCTCTGCAATAAGCCACTGAACTCTCTTTTATCTTCTGTGGCCCCAGGCATTCAAGGTATGACAGTTCCCCATTAGTGTTCCAAGATAGACAAGGCAGAAATTAGTCCTTTGGGCAGTCTCCCTAAAAGAAAGAATGTTGGATGTATGTTCCACTCTTCTTTTTCCCTTTCAATGGAGAAGCCATGAGTTGAGTTTCTTCTCTTTAATCACAAGCAGTGATGGCTTATGGGAGGGGCTGATGCAGATGAAATGAAATGGCTTTTTTTACCCACTACAATGTGACAATTCTTGGCTTTGAGCCTACCTGGGGTACTGTGACTTCCTAACTGGTTTCTGGTGTTCTCAAAAGGCTTTTAAAACACATATTGTTGTTAAGTTGGTATCTCTATGAAGGAATGACATCTAGAGTTTTGTATTCTGGCACCTTGGTGTCATCACTCCCAATATAATATTTAAAAAATTAAGGGCTATTTAACAATGCAGATAAATGTTTATAACAACACTAAGTAAAAAAAACCACAGAATTTCCCCAGCCTGGGCCCTGATCAGGGCATGTGAAGAAAGCCACCAATCGATGTGTTTCTCTCCCACTCTCTCTAAAAATCAATGGAAAAATATCCTACCCCACAGAATTTGATATTTATTGAATTTAGCCATGTAATACATACCTCTTATAAAGATTAAAAAGACATATATGAAAAAAGAAATCAGTTGTGCTAGTGTGGTAACATAGGTGATGCTATTTTTCCTATCAATCTATTTAAGATTAATACTTGTATTTAATAGTTTAAAATAATATACATATAGTGCTAACTTTTCACTATTAAATATCTAGGACAAGTGTAAATTTTAATACGAATATTACTTACCTACTATTTAATTGCTTCTTTATAATTTCTAAATTTACTGGTGGAAATGAAATGGAAGTATCAAACTTCTTCACTGTTTGAAATTCACCACTGTGAGAAAGATCTATGTTTCTTCCCTAAAAATAATATTAAAATTAGTTTTCAACATTCGTTAATCTTACAATTAATAACATAAAAGCAGATTATATGCTTCAAGATTTCACTAGATCAATTTAAAATTCTATGCCATTGACATTTTTCATAGTTACAATAAAATATTTTAAATTCTCAGTTTTCAAATAAAGAAGTTTAAGTTAACATGTAAGAGGCAAATTACAAAATCTTATTTTTCTTTTTCTTTAATCCTCACCTGAGGACATGGCTTTAAAAAATTGATTTTTAAAGAAAGAGGAAGAGAGAGATAGAGAGGGAGAGAGGGAGAGAAAGAAACATTGATTGGTTGTCTTCCATATGCATTTGACTGGGAATCAAACCCACAACCTAGGTGTGTGCCCTGAACAAGAATCGAACCTGAAACTTTTTGGTGTATGGACTGATACTTCAACCAACTGAGCCACCCGGACAGGGCACAAATTTTATATTTCACAAAAGCATGGTTCTCGGTGTTTTTAAAGCTAGTTTGGTTTATTATCTAAAGTAAAAAGGAATTATGCAAACTTGAGTAGTTAAGAATAAGTACTGTGGCATGTTTTTCCTCAAAAGTATTTTTTTAATGTTGTTATACTGATTTTAATAAAAAAAGGGGGAGGGGGGGGCAGGACTAAGCCTGTTATAGTCATAAATAGCCTTCTGAATAATTTCCCTGGTCAGAAACTTCTAAATTATAACCAAAGACCAACCTTTACTTAGTTTTTTAGTTTTAATAACATGGAGATTTTTACAATACTTTCTTAGCATTTTTACTAAAAGATTAAATAAAACCTTGTATTTTTATAGTATTATATAATTTATAAGCACTGTGATTTAGATCATTGTAATTTTGAGCATTACAGACTACTCAGTTAAGTAACATTATCATTCCCATGTTATTGATTTAGAAAACTGAGATCTAGAACAATTAAATAATTTGCTCAAAGTCATATAAATATTTATAGAGCACTCTCAATACCAGGGACTGGGGGATGTAACACTGAACAAGATAGTTAATAATTCTTAACTTCATGGGACGTATATTTAATTTTTTAAATATAACTTTTTATTGATTTCAGAGAGAATGGGAGAGGGAGAGAGAAACATTAGTGACGAGAGAGAATCACTGACTGGCTGCCTCCTGTACACCTCATACTGGGGATGGAGCCAGAAACCCCTGACCAGGAATCAAATCATGACCTCCTGGTTCCTAGGTTGACACTCCACCACTGAGACACATCGGCTGGGCTGGAACGTATATTTTAGTGGTAGTGTTAGAACCCAAATTCAGACCTTCTGATCCCAAGTACAATATTCTTTTTGTTTGTGAGTTTTGTTTTAAACCCATTTGTTTAAACTTCACATTTAAGAAACTTACCATATACTATATACTAGTACTGTCAGTTACTATACAATTAAAGATGAAGATACAGCCCAGCCAGCGTAGCTCAGTGGTTGAGCATCAACCCATGAACCAGGAGGTTACAGTTTGATTTCCGGTCAGGGCACATGCCCCGGTTGCGGGTTCGATCCCAGGGTGGGGGCATGCAGGAGGTAGCCGAGTAATCATTCTTTCTCATCATTGATATTTCCATCTCTTTTTTTTCTCCCTTCCTCTCTGAAATCAATAAATATATATATAAATAGATAAAGACACATTCCTTTCAAGTAGCTTGTAATAAATATGTGGAAAGTGTTTAAAATCTAGTGGGAAAAGCATGTATGTACATAGTGTAGTGGGTTAAATGGTGGCCTGCCAAAAGATATATCTATGTTCTAACCCCTGGAACTTGCAAATATGAACTTACTTGGAAAAAGGGTCTGTGTGGGGTATAATTAAGTGAAGCATCTCAAGATGAGATCATCCTAAATTATCAAGTTGGCCTGAAATCCATCAAGTGTCCTTACAAGAGACACTGTGTAGAACAGTGGTTCTCAACCTTGGCTGCACATTAGAATCACCTGGGAATCTTTTTAAAATCCTGATTTCTGGGCTAACAAAGAAACAGAATTTCCAAAGGATGAGGCCCAGAAATCAGGATTTTAAAAAGATTCCCAGGTGATTCTAATGTGCAGCCAAGGTTGAGAACCACTGGTGTAGAAGCACAGCAAAGTCCATGTGAAGAAGGCAAAGGAGTAATGTAGTCACAAAGCAAGGAACACCTGGAGGTGCAAGCCCTCTAAGGTGTGTTCTAGTTTATCCCTGTAGGAAAGGCAAAAAAGGCATTTTCCTTGAGAGCCCTCAAAGGGAGCATAGCCCTGCAACACCTTGATTTCAGACTTCCAGATTCCACAACTGTGGGTGAATAAATGTCTCTTGCTTTAAGCTGTCACATTTGTGGCAATTTGTTATAGGAGCCACAGGAAACTAATACATGACATAAAAAAAATATATTACCTTTATGATTTTAACTGCTTTCCTCATTTGCTGCTGTTCCCAAATATCTTGATTTTCATCTTCCTGACTTTCTTCACTTGTTTCTTCATTTCCAGTTGCTAGGGAAAAAAACAACAGTTCATGTATAAATATTCAATATTTTTCCAATTCTAATACAGCAGCTAACGTTTTTGGGGGGCTTATTATGTACTGGCTTAGCAGCCTTTTAGATGTGTTAACTTATTCTTCACAATATTTACTCTCATTTTGTAAATGAGAAAACTCAATCATTAGAAGGTTAAATAACTTGTCTGAAGACAGTGTTGAAGCTGGGCCTTGAATCTATCAATTTAACTCCAGAAACTGTATTCATCACCCAACTGTCCCACTCAAAACATCATAGACTCATAAAAAAAAAGCCTGAAAAAAAAAAAAAGAAACATTTGATTTTTCCTATCAGTTTCTCAATTCTGCATGAGAATCTAAATATTTAAAAATAATTTTTGGGTTATAAGGAACCAACTCTCACTCTGAAATAATAGTACTTGAAGTAACAAAAATGTTGGCAAAACATAATATTGTTTGTAAATGAGAAATGTAAAAATGGTCCTTTGAGATCTAAAGATTATTGGTTGAGGAAATTGTTTATTATAGCAGGGAAGATTTTAATACCTGACACCTAAAATCCCTGTAGATGTTACACGTTTAAAAAATAATCTTTATACGCCCTGGCCAGCATGGCTCAGTTGGTTGAGCATTGTCCTGTGCATTGAAAGGTCATTGGTTCAATTCCTGGCCATGGCATATGCCCAGTTTTCAGGTTCAATTCCCAATTGGGTTGTGTGTGGGAGGCAGCTAATCAATGTTTCTCTCTCACATCAATGTTTCTCTCTCTCCCGCCCCTCTCCCTTTCACTCTAAAAACACCAAACACCACAAAATCAATAAAAACCCATCTTTATAAAGGTGACAATGAAAGTTTTCAATACCAAAAGTAAGACTTTGAAATTTTTTTAACCTGTCAAAAAGATCAAGTGGAGATCAAATTATCTATCCTATATAATAAAAGCCTAATATATGCAAATCAACCGAACAGCAAATGACCGGTCACTATGATGCGCACTGACCAGCCAGGGGGCAGATGCTCAATGCAGGAGCTGCCCCAGGCCAGCCAAGGCCACCCCAATTGCCCCACTGGTAGCCCTGCAGATCGGCTCTTATAGCCGGCCAGGCCTAGGGACCCTAATTGTGCAAGAATTTTGTGCACCAGGCCTCTACTATACATATAAAAGCCCAGTGACCTTTAGGGCGGAACAACCAGAACGACCAGTTGCCATGACACACACTGACCACCAGGGGGCAGATGCTCAACGCAGGAGCTGCCCCCTGGTGGTCAGTGCGTTCCCACAGCAGGAGCACTGCTCAGCCAGAAGCCGGGCTCATGGCTGGCGAGCACAGCAGCGGTGGCGGGAGCCTCTCCGGCCTCGATGGCAGTGCTAAGGAGCAGTGAGCCAAGCGGTAAGGAGCGAGCAGGCGGGCGGTAAGGAGTGGCAAGCCAAGTGGTAAGGAGTGAGCAGGCGGGCAATTAGGAGCAAGGGGTCCCGGATTGCAAGATGGCACAGGCCAGGCTGAGGGGACCTCCCTCCCCCATGCACAAATTTCATGCACTGGGCCTCTAGTCCAGCGGTCGCCAAACTTTCGAACCTCACGGACCACCAGTTGGTGACTGCTGAAAATCCCTGTAGATGTTACACGTTTAAAAAATAATCTTTATACGCCCTGGCCAGCATGGCTCAGTTGGTTGAGCATTGTCCTGTGCATTGAAAGGTCATTGGTTCAATTCCTGGCCATGGCATATGCCCAGTTTTCAGGTTCAATTCCCAATTGGGTTGTGTGTGGGAGGCAGCTAATCAATGTTTCTCTCTCACATCAATGTTTCTCTCTCTCCCGCCCCTCTCCCTTTCACTCTAAAAACACCAAACACCACAAAATCAATAAAAACCCATCTTTATAAAGGTGACAATGAAAGTTTTCAATACCAAAAGTAAGACTTTGAAATTTTTTTAACCTGTCAAAAAGATCAAGTGGAGATCAAATTATCTATCCTATATAATAAAAGCCTAATATATGCAAATCAACCGAACAGCAAATGACCGGTCACTATGATGCGCACTGACCAGCCAGGGGGCAGATGCTCAATGCAGGAGCTGCCCCAGGCCAGCCAAGGCCACCCCAATTGCCCCACTGGTAGCCCTGCAGATCGGCTCTTATAGCCGGCCAGGCCTAGGGACCCTAATTGTGCAAGAATTTTGTGCACCAGGCCTCTACTATACATATAAAAGCCCAGTGACCTTTAGGGCGGAACAACCAGAACGACCAGTTGCCATGACACACACTGACCACCAGGGGGCAGATGCTCAACGCAGGAGCTGCCCCCTGGTGGTCAGTGCGTTCCCACAGCAGGAGCACTGCTCAGCCAGAAGCCGGGCTCATGGCTGGCGAGCACAGCAGCGGTGGCGGGAGCCTCTCCGGCCTCGATGGCAGTGCTAAGGAGCAGTGAGCCAAGCGGTAAGGAGCGAGCAGGCGGGCGGTAAGGAGTGGCAAGCCAAGTGGTAAGGAGTGAGCAGGCGGGCAATTAGGAGCAAGGGGTCCCGGATTGCAAGATGGCACAGGCCAGGCTGAGGGGACCTCCCTCCCCCATGCACAAATTTCATGCACTGGGCCTCTAGTCCAGCGGTCGCCAAACTTTCGAACCTCACGGACCACCAGTTGGTGACTGCTGCTCTAGTCTATATATATAAAAGCCCAGCGACCAAACGGCAGAACGACCAGAACAGAATGACTGGTCGACCAGTCACTATGATGTGCACTGACCACCAGGGGGCAGACACTCAATGCAGGAGCTGCCCCTTGGTTGTCAGTGAGCTCCCATAGTGGGAGCATCGTTTGGCTGACCGGGATGAGTGGCTGCTCCCACAGCTGGCCAATCCCTGCAGGCCACATACCCCATGTACACGAATCCGTGCACTGGGCCTCTAGTAGTAAATAATATTATACATACCCTTTGATAAAATTTTGATACAAACATGTCTTTTAGAGGTCATGATGTCATTGACCAAATTGGTATTAAATAAAAAAAAACTTTAATATCCTTTAGTCCAGTGGTTGGCAAACTGCGGCTCGGCAAACCGCGGCTCACGAGCCACATGCGGCTCTTTGGCCCCTTGAGTGTGGCTCTTCCACAAAATACCGACTTCTTCACATGGGCCACGAAGTTGCAATTGCACTGTACAGGCGCGCCCACACGTGGTATTTTGTGGAAGAGCCACACTGAAGGGGCCAAAGAGCCGCATGTGGCTCGCAAGCCACGGTTTGCCGACCACGGCTTTAGACTATGAGACACTACATTATGCTTTTATGGAGATTTTAATCATAATATTATATCCTAATAAAAAGCCTTGATGTTTATATATTGTAAATAAATTAAATATGTACTTGTTTCTTCAGCCATTCTTTGTCTAAGTGTTTGAGGCTTTAGGGTAAATGGTATTCTTTTTTCATGGTCATCAGGCTCACTCTCAGGATCTTCATCACTATCTTTCTTCGTATCAGCGATGGTAGAAATATGTTTTACATCCAAAGAAATATAGTCCTCTTGGGCCCTGGCCAATTCACGTTTTCTACGGGCTGCCTGAATAAAAGCTGCATCAGGGATATTTACTAAAAGAAACAAAGAGGAGGATATTAAAAACCAAACACCAGCAGAAATAAATATTCTTCACAGTAAAAAAACAACAACTGGTTTTCTAATTTTTTTCACTATTTTGGTATGAATGTAAATGACAGTATAGTTCTGTAATAGAAGAAAACTATTTTGACAGAGATTAAATAATTTTTATTTAATTTTTAAAATTTATCTTTAAATGAACCAAATGAAGAAGTATTGGAAAATACACTGAATCCACTCCAATATATCTTTTAATTCTTTTAGTCATCAGGTGCTGTTGCTGACTTTTTGTTGAGGGCTAGCCATTTCTCATTTCCAGAAGCTCTGAATTGTCAGGGTAGAGATGGGAGAGGGCCTAGCATGAGTTGCTCAGTCAGTTACAACTGAAGAGGTTAGTTGGTAATAGACCTAATACAAAGCCTTAATGTTCATGTACTGTAAATAAATTAAACATGTACTTGTTTCTTCAGCCAGGAAGAAACAGGTTAGTTGGTGATAGACTAGTTTGACATACAAAGTAACAGGGACACTATACTGATCCACCCCTCTCCATTGGACATTCAGGCATATAGGGAAGTGAGAAACATACTACAATCATCACAGAGCCAAGTTAGTCTTCAAGGTAGCGTGGTGATTCCCATGTGAATAAATGTGAGATGTTAAAAAGTGCACAGGAAATAATCAGGTTCATTTACCAGGTGAAAAAATATTTAAGTAACATTTTTAAATAGAGCTTTGTTTTATTTTTTTCTTTATTTTATACAGTATAAACCTTATTAATTTGGACTCTTTAAATTCAAAACACGTTTCTTCATGCATGATCTAAACTGAAATTAATCTTTACACTGTGGGAAGAAATGGTTTCATCAGCAAAATACTAAGGTAAACAAAATGGCAAGAGAAATTTTTACCATTTCAAGCACTTCAAAATATTAATGAGGGATGTCAAGTCATTGAGGCTCAAGTAATTATTTTCTAACCTTTCCCACAAACTGGTCCAAATTCCTTTGAAAATAAATTTACAAAAAGGTGAAATTCCTGGAGATGCAGAAATGTTCCAATTTTTTAAACAGAAAAAAAAAGAGAGAGAGAGATTTCAAATAACCAGTGCTTAAGAAAAACAAAAAGTGCTATGAAGCAGTAGCTACTGAAGTGCTACTTCTGGTACGTGGCAATAACTGGAAACCAATATGTAACCAGGAGGTCATTGTTTGATTCCCAGTCGGGGCACATGGCCAGGATGCGGCTCGATCCCCAGTGTGGGGCGGGCAGGAGGCAGCGGATTAAGGATTCTCTCATCATTGATGTTTCTGTCTCTCTCTTCCTGAAATCAATAAAAAATATGTTTTTAAAAAAAGGACATAGGCTCTGGGGCAGTGACTGGGTTTGAATCTTAGCTGTGCTTCTTATAAGCTGTCTGACCTTGGGCATGTTATGTAATGGAAATGTAATGGTCAGAAACTTTGACCATCATTAGTAATGACCTACTTGCCCCATACTTGACTACAGTTTATGTTATTAATAATAAGATCAATGGTACAGAAAGTACTGATATTAGAAATAAAGTTCTTAAACAACAATCACAAAAATTACCAACCTAATGATGAAAATTCTTCTCCCAGAGAGCTAGAGCTGTCGGAAGATGAACTCTGATCATCCTTAGTTTCTGAGGCATCATATGTTCCATCCTCTTCATCTGTTGAAAGATCAACTGTTCTGCATTCTAACGGAATATTTTTTAATGTAACAAAAAGAGACAGGATATTAGAATCAATAATTAAAATTCTGAGCAACACCATGGCATATGTATAATATGGTGTTCTAACTTTACTCCACAAACTTAAAGTAGACATACAGATCTTTCTCCAACTTCCATTCTCTCTGAAACCAATGGATGGTCTAAAAAATATACAAAGACTTACCCTACTTGTATTCCTTTAAAGGAGTAAAATACTCCTTTAAAGGATGCAATGAGAAGAGGAAAGGGAACACCAGAGAAAAACAAACAAAAAAGAAAAAAATAGTTGTAGTGAATAAGTAAAAAACAACAAAGTGAATGTGCACTTAGAATGTGTTAGGCACATTGGAATTTGTTTTATATAGTTAACTTCATTTAATATTCACAATTCTATAAAGTAAGTGGTATTACTGAGGAGAACTAGTGTCCTCATCAGGACTGGAGAGGCTAAATAACACGTCTAAAGTCACAAAGTTAACCAGTGGAGAAGCAGGGCTTTCAACTAAATTTCATGGGGGGGTGGGGGGTGGGGGGGGATGATAAATACCAAAACCCAATTAGGGACAAATTCAAGATAAAAGTAAAGCAGTGAAGCTGACCAGAGAAATGGTCCCACATTCCCCTATTGGCTCATTTTGATTCATCAGCATATATCAAAAGACACACCAGAAAAGCTGTTGAATCTTCTATTGAGAGCCTCTCGTTAAACCTCCCCTAAATCTCTGGCCTTTGGAAAACAGATAAAAACCCTTAAGACGAAGGACCCAGTGTGTGCTCTCTCTTGAGCACACCTGCACCCCCTTCCCTTTTCTCCTAAGCTCCAAGCGCCCCCAGGGCACTTGCAACCAGGGGAGCAGCAGGCTGCAGCAGCTCTGCACCTGTCTCCAAGGGCTCTCCTGTTGCCTGGGTAACGCGTTCCCCGCGTCCACGCAGCCCAGGCTGGGCTCACTCCTGCGGCTGTGATCTTGCCTCGTCTATCTTAAGCCTTTCTTTTGTTTCTCTGCTCCACGCTGTAATAAACACACTCTCAAAATCACCTGGGCTCCTGTTCTACACGAAATCAAGAACCCACACGTTCCAGACCATGGCAGGGGCAGACCCATTCCAGAACCAGTCCCTTTCTGGTGACAAGATGACTTACATAGAGTAGAAAAACACACATTCTATGCAAACACATGTATGCTGCCTGAATCCTATACTTAGGAACACATAGGTACTTAAAAATTACTGCATTGTATTTAATGCCTTTACTGACACAGTCTACACTACAGTGTCATCAATGTACCGTTACTGATATATATATAGTTATTTTTATCTCAGTTTTCGCAAATAACTCTTTTGTGACGATTTAACATAAACAGCAAGTCCTGCACTAAAGCTATAACTGGTGATGGTTCATCTGATGGTGCAGATGAGCCTCCAAACCGCGCAGGATCCCTTCTACTCCCCCCAGGCGCCCAATGGGGAGATGCGGGCTGCGGGCCGGCCGACGCGCTCATCATCCCACGATTGCGCGTCGCTCGTGGTCAGCAGCGGG
>NW_005353324.1:1917085-1917880 GCF_000412655.1 Myotis brandtii | reverse complement strand
ACGCCCTCTTCGCTCTGCGCATGCGTGCCTTACCTTCTGAGTGGCCCTGGGACCCGGAGGCTAAGCGTTCCCGCTGGGAGGCCGGCCCGTGCGGGTGGTGCCGGCAGGTTCCCGCAGGCACCCGCACTCAGTGCCTTGGAGAGCAGCACTCCCAGGTGTCCTGGTGCCACCCTGCCTGGGACTCGCTCTGCCCGCGTCCCGGCCTGGAACCCAGTCTCTGTTTCCTACTTTCTGGAGAGAGTGAAGTTCTCTCTCTAACCAGGAATTAAACAAAAAGAAGTGTGGTGTGTGTGTGTATTGCTTCTGAAAGCTCAACAGTAAAATCTACGCATAAACGTATACACCTACGTATACACCTAATGATAGGTGTACAAATAAGTGAAAATCTTACGATTGCTTCTAGGCATCCATAGAACATGAATTCAGTGGACTAAATGTGTGGATGATGCTATTCTGAAACCCGAGAACAAATTGATCCATGCAACTTGGAGGCTGCAAATATGTTAACAAACGTGATAGATTACTGGGACAGACAGAAAAGAACTCTGCTATTTAAAACATAAGCCAAATATTTGTCCTAAGGGAGAGAAATGAGATAAGTGGTTTTCTCTGGTATGGCCTGGATGGGAGGGGACGAAAGAAACAGAAGTTGTTTAATAAAGGGGGAAACCGTGGGCGTCCTCCCCTGATCCCAGGGAAAGAAGAGTAAATGCTCTGGAGTTGTTACATTTAGGCAGGCAGGGGGGGTGGGCGTGGGGGGGGGATGTCTGGTAAAATCTGAATTTCAGATAAGAG
>NW_005353324.1:1914079-1916826 GCF_000412655.1 Myotis brandtii | reverse complement strand
GGGCGTGGGGGGGGGGATGTCTAGTAAAATCTGAATTTCAGATAAGAGGAATTTTTTAAGGTAAGTATGTCCCATTTAATATTTGGGACATACTTGCATAGGAAATATTGGAACTCTAGTCCAAGATAAAGAGAAATGGGAACATTTTCAAACGGTAGGGTAAGGTGTTACTTCCTGGGGATGGTAGTGGGTCTGGAACCTGAGGAATAATGATGGCCAGGGGAAGTTCCCAGTTGCAGAGGGTAAAGGGACAGGGACTTTAAGATATAGTGCTGCCCCACTCCCCCCTCTCACCCCCCAAGCCTTTAGTGAAACTTTCTTCCACGGTCTTTAGTGGGAATGAAGGGTTTGGCCCCTGAGGTCAGGGTGGTGGCAGCACCTTCTTGATGTCTCCTCAGTTTTGGAGCTGAGAGTGCCAGAGGAGATAGAAACAGGCTGCTGGGCACACTGACTTAGGATTGGCTATGAGATAGACCTCTTCCTCAAATGTACCCAAGAAGGTGCAACTTTAAAGGGTAAAATGCCTCGCAGGGTTATACATGGAAACAGGAAAAGAGCAGCCAGAGAACAAGAATTTCCTCAAACAGCCTTTCTGGGTACCCATAATCATCACTACCTTATAGTATTTGCTCTTTCTCATGAACGCTAGGAATATGTTCTCATAAGAGAACAAGGATAATGTCACATCTCTTATTTAGACCCACAGTATATTTACTTACAATGCTAACTTATTGACTATTAGGAAGCTTTGCATTAATCGCCTTTTGTACAATTTAAAATTTCAGTGGTTGCCGAAACCGGTTTGGCTCAGTGGATAGAGCGTCGGCTTGTGGACTGAAAGGTCCCAGGTTCGATTCCGGTCAAGGGCATGTACCTGGGTTGCGGGCACATCCCCAGTAGGAGATGTGCAGGAGGCAGCTGATCGATGTTTCTCTCTCATCGATGTTTCTAACTCTCTATCTCTCTCCCTTCCTCTCTGTAAAAAATCAATAAAATATATTAAAAAAAAATAAAATAAAATTTCAGTGGTTAATAATTGAAGAAAATTGACATATGAAAAATTCCCAATTTCTGGAAATAGTTGTCATATATACTCAAACAGACCATTTCCCCCTAAAGTGAAATGGCATTTTATTCAGCTTCTCTTGCCACTGATCAGTGTGTTCTGTGCTCCCTCTAGTGAGAAAGATGCTACTTACAGAAGGATTGTGTCAAATAATCTGGGAAATTTCTTCCTTTCTTATTAGAGAGCTATTTTTTTATTCTCTCTTGTTATAAGTAATGGATATATTTTAATTTTTAAAGCAGTCTATGTCAAACGTTCTCAGAAGACAACATTTTGGGAAGTCATGTTTATACGCTCTTTGGAAATTAAAAAATATACATTGTGAAAATGTATCCATAAAAGTATGCACTGAATTGTGCTTTCATTTTTTTCAGCATCTATTTTTTTAAGCACTTACTACGATAGGAGCCTTGTTCTGCAACCAGAGGGTCACAACATACAGTGTCCTGCTCCCAATGGTCTTGTGCTATTAATCAAATTAGCCAGTAGGTTTACTTATTGAAAATTTTTTTGATTGTGGTAAGAACACTTAACATGAGATCCTCCCTCTTAAAAAATTTCTAAGTGTACAGTACAGCATTGTTCATTATAAGCACAATGTTGTATAGCTGATCTCCAGAAAAAATTTATTTTGTTTAAATGAAGTTTTATACCTGTTGTATAACTGAAATTTTATAACTTGCCAACACCTATTTTTTTTTTTGAAATTGTGTTCATTTCAACAGGTGTGAAGTGATATTTCATTACAGTTTTCACTTGCATTTCCCTGATGATTAGTGGTGTTGTGCATCTTTCACATACCTGAATAACATACATCAATTCAAGCTACTTAAGAAAGGAGAGAGAGAGAGAGAGAGAGAGAGAGAGAGAGAGAAGAGAGAGAAAGGCATTATAAAAATACAGGGTATTTTATCTACCCATTCTAACTTTATCTTTTACATCTATCTCATTCTTGCTTTATCTTTTACTCAAAGTCTTCACTATCTTTATCTATGACTCCAGGAAAAATGAGAAGAACACACAAAATTCTAAAGCTATGACTATCAAAGCTCTATAAAACCTCAAATTTCCAATGTCCAAATTATTGCCATTAGCCTTGATGCAGTAAGATCAATCTCTTCTTAAAATTACAAGTTGTCTCTTTGTGAGTTAAAAATCAGGTTGCCTCATGCATTTGGACATTATTGCCAAGAGTAGATTCTAAACTATTACAAGCTGATATGACAGAATGCTACAGGAGATTCATGTGATGCCTCCAGCTTTTTCACCAGCAAGCTGCATTTCTAAAACACCTACCTAAGTAGACTCTACATATTCTGAAACCTGGATATTGAGTTTTCCAAAGGAGGTATTAGAGAAAAAACTGCCTTCAAGCCTCAATGGAATACATCTCACCTAGTGATGTTAACCATCCACATCCTACTAAAACTCCAGGATGTTGATCTCAACTTAAAAGACATACACTTTCTTCTGACTTTAAATTTAGGATTCTTAGGAATTGTCCAGAAGCTTCTGACTATAGAAATTTTCCACCCAAGATGATGGAACACATTGTTGACTACAGAAAAAGCAGCTTCCGCCCAAGACAATGGAAGATTAATTTTCTTATTCTTCATTACCCATTTGCTTTTTCTTTACTAGTAATCTTATTGTTCTATTTTAAAAAATATATATTTTATTG
>NW_005353324.1:1902667-1913530 GCF_000412655.1 Myotis brandtii | reverse complement strand
ACATCGATCAGCTGCCTCCTGCACACCCCCTACTGGGGATGTGCCCGCAACCAAGGTACATGCCCTTGACCGGAATCAAACCTGGGACCCTTCAGTCTGCAGGCGATGCTCTATCCACTGAGCCAAACCAGTTAGGGCTTATTGTTCTATTTTGATAGCCTTTATTAAACTAAGAAAAAGACTTCTCAATATGATATCCTTTATCTTCATTCTATTATGTGGACTCTGTATGGCCTTTGACCACTTAAGAAAAAACAAAACTTTATGAAGTGTTTTTCTCAAGTAATAGGTGTCATCAGACTAATTTAGTAACTGTTCCTTCAAGCAGTTCAAAAGGTAGATTATCGTTTATAGGACCTTCCATAACTTAAATTTCACTCACATCATTAATTCTAACTTCTATTTAGTCTTATAAAAATTAAGCCATGATCTTATATTAGCAAAATACTTTTGCTAAAGTTATTACCAGCAAAACCCAGGAATGAGAAGTAATATTAGGATCTTCCTGAAACAATCTATTTATTCTCTTCAGAGACACACCAACCTATTTAACTTCATTCAAGGCATTTTCCCGACTTGACTGACAAACATTTGGCCTGCTCCAGTTGAATTTGTTCTTAATATAATGTACCTACTAGTATAGTACTAAGTATGTGAAATATACCTTTCTGCCACATGCTAATTTAACTTGTGTTTTCAGAAAAATTGTTAGAAATTTTTAGAAATTTAAAAGTACTAGGAATTATATTTTCCTAAAAAGAATGCTCAGAAACCTGTAAAAATAGGCAAGTGCAGGCAATTTGGAAAAATTTCCTGTAAGGAAAACTCCCTTTATGCATATGGGCTATACCTCTCAAAAAAAAAAAAAAAAAAAAAAGCCCTACTGGAAAAGAATAGCAAAAATTACACAACTTTGTCTCTGAAAGCCCAATAAACTCATTTAAATTTAAATTTAAATTCATTAGCTAGAATTATCATGGACAGTCCCATAGCCTTTGAATTATTCTTAACTAGTAAGGAAAATTTGTGCTATACCAATAACTCTGTATTTTTTTAAATACTAGAGAACAAGTAGAATAGTTCATAACTAAGATAAAAGAAAAAAAAAAGGTACCTGGCTTCCTAAACAGCCCCAGGTGTTACAATTACCTGAGGTTTGTATTCAAAGGTGAATAAATAATGATCTTGTTTCAGGTACTTGGTTTTTATGCAGTTAACCAATATGTCTCATCCAGAGTCCTCAATGTTACTGCACAGGTCATGTTAGACCAGTGGTTCTCAACCTGTGGGTCGCGACCCCTTTGGGGGTCAAACAACCCTTTCACAGGGGTCGCCTAAGACCATCGGAAAACACATATATAATTACATATTGTTTTTGTGATTAATCACTACGCTTTAATTATGTTCAATTTGTAACAATGAAAATACATCCTGCATATCAGATATTTACGTTACGATTCATAACAGTAGCAAAATTACAGTTATGAAGTAGCAATGAAAATAATTTTATGGTTGGGGGTCACCACAACATGAGGAACTGTATTAAAGGGTCGTGGCATTAGGAAGGATGAGAACCACTGTGTTAGACGATTCAACAACTCATTCTATGACAGAAGGAGGAGGGATTAACCCTAGTTAAACTATAGGCTCTGTTCTCTGAACATCTCTGATTTTGATCAGCAAAATCTCAGCAGCAGTGAGAACCTGAATATCATGGATATCACCTGCCTTTGCTCAAGAAGGAAGATTGAGAAGTAGAAATGCAGTCCCTGACATCCAGAAGTTGGCCTGATGCTATCATTAAGCCACAATGTTGCTACGTACTGACCCAGCACTCACAACTAGGCTCTTCTGTTGAACACAAACAATTGTACAGGACATCAACATCAGGCAAAGTCATTCAGTGGCCGTTAGGGATCAAGACAAAGACAAGACTACTCTGTAATCATGTCTATGAACATTGTCCAAATCACAGAAGAAACTAACATTCCCTTATCCTGGCTGATGTGAGTGACTACTGCTTCTTTGTCAATTACAGGTATAGCTTCACTCTAACTTTCCCTCCTACCTTAGATTTGTTAAGATACCCAGTTACAGAATTGTTTTTGCTTTCTGACAGCATCCAGCCCAGAGCAAAACCCTGCTTCCTCCTCTCTACGGAGGGTTAGCATCTAAGACAAGCTCAAATCTTATGTTTTCTAACTCGTGTGGTGTATATTCATTCTCCCTCATTGCAAGGAGCAATCAACCATACTCAACTGCAGGTGTAATCCAGGTACTCTTTGTTTGTTTGTTTGTTTTTTTGTTAATCCTCACCCGAGGCTATTCTTACATTGATTTTTAGGGAGAGTGGAAGGGAGAGGGAAAGACAGAGAGAAACATTGATATGAGAGAAACACATTGATTGATTGCCTCGTGCACGGGCTCGTGCAAGGTACCTGCTTTTGACCAGAATCAAACCCGGGACCCTTTGGTCTGTAGGCTGACTCTCTATCCACTGAGACAAACAGGCTAGGGTGATCCTGGTACTCTTTGGCTGGAGGACATTGACAGACTGAATGATATAAAATTCCAAATTTTGTAAGACAAAAGTGATTGCAAATTGGCCATTTCATGAAGTTCAAGTTAATAGGTCAAACATGGTGGTTTTGAGGTTCTATCTAAAAGAGTCAACGGAAATTTTAGGAGAAGAAGCCCTTTGTACAACTAGATGCTAGACTAGCTGCGGGAAGTTAATAGGAAAATGTGGCATTAACAGTCGACTAGTTTTTGAATTCATTTTCTCCGGACAGAGAGATAGGAAGTAACTAGATATTGGATAGGCTTGAGAGGGTTTATATGTCATGACAAAGATGAAAATAGAAAAGAAGAGTTGAAAATACTGCAGAGAGAGGAAAATCACTGGAATTTCAGAACGAATTGGAACTTAGTTGTTGAAAAAGAATAAGCCCAGGAAATAATTGCAAACAGTAGCAGTCACAGAACACTTACCATGTGCCAAAGATGATTCTAAATGTCTTGTAAATCAAACTTTGAAGAACATTGTACTAAGTGAAAGGTACCAACCACAAAAGAACAGATAGTGTATGATTCCATTTAGATGAAATGTACAGAAAGTAGGTTAGTGGCTTTCAGAGGCTACGGTGAGAGGGGAATAGAGAGTGACTGCTACTGGGTACAGGGTTTCTTTTTAGGATCTAAAAATGTTCTAAATTAAGATTGTGGTACAACTCTGTGAATAAACTAAAAATCATTGACCTTTGAGACTTTAAAGGTGTGAACTTTATGGTGTGTGGATTATATTGCAATAAATATTTTTACAAAGCCTTACATGGGGTGTATTCCATTTATTAAGTGATAACTTAATACCACAAATACTCCAGGAGGTCAGTATTATTATATTTTATTAGATGCAGAAACTAAGGTACAGTGAAGAAAGGGGGGCAGGAAAAAAGTTTTAAATTGAACTAAAAGAACAACCTATAAGATAACATAGATATGGTTGTTTTTGGTGATTGATCATCAAGAAGTTGAGAGAGAGCCCAGCCAGTTCCTCCTAGAGTGCTGGGTCTATGGGTGAACATTCATCCTGCTGCAGGATTTAACACTGTGAAACATTCTACCGTACCCTCAGTCCTGGTACCAGGAAAGGATGTTTCATGGAATTCTGGGTGGTTGGTTCTTTTCATTTAAATAATGATGGACTGAGGCATTGGTCAACTTCTTGACCCAATGTGTATATACCAGTTTTCCAGGAAGCTGGACAAGCCTGCCCTAGGAGGGCATGGCATGCCAGAACAAAACATGTAGACCACCGAAGCTTGGGGCAGCTGAGAGAGACTGGACATTCACAGTGCTCTAGAGTGGTACTATTTGAATGTCATATCATCCTTTATCTGTCAGCCTATTTAATCCCGGAATCTAGAGTGCTACAGGTTCACACAGATAGCTGGCCCCCTAAGAAACCTGCCAGCCTGGGAATTTTGGCAAGAGCAAATAGGCAGACAACCACACAGAACAACACTGTTCTGAGAACCAGTGACTAAGAACTTCCAGGTTGGCCAGGGCCAAACAGGTAGGTGGGCTGGTTTCAGACGTGGGAGGCTGTCCCTTCTGGGGGACCCCACCCAGGTACTTTGATTATGCCATGGCATCACTTGGCTAGGTAAATCCCCCCAAATGATCCAAATGGAGTTTTTGTTGGTTGTAAGCTCAGATTAAGTCTTAAAAACACCAATTTGGATATTTTCAGCGGGACCATGGCAAGATCCCTGCACCTAAAAGAACTGCTGTGTGCCCTTGAGATGGTCTTGCCTTACAAGACATTCCTTTTAATAGTCCCATTCATGTCATGCTTCGGTAGTGATGAGCATTTTCTCAAAGATGGCACACCTTTTTGATTTGCACCTGTTCCCACTGGCATTTTAATACCACACTCACCTGTCTCTTCTTGGGACGGGGCACAGCTCCTAGTTGTGACCTGATTTTAGAGGGTGTTATGCCAGACTCAACTCTGAAGACAAATAGTTAAACAAATCATTTGAATATTTGGCCAGTCTATGTCAGACCAAAATTACTTACCAATATTTATTGTTTGCCAAGAAATGCTACTTGTGAATTGAGCATGAATTAGCAAGATGAAGAGGTAGAGAAGAAAGCTTTCATGCTGAGAACAGCAAGATCTCTTTGGTGGGAGAGACAAGGTGAATTCAAGGAGCTGGGTGATGCTCCTTGTGCTGGAGTGGGGAAGAGCTGGGGGAGAGTGGGCCAACATTATGATGGAGAGTCAGGCCAGTAGGAGGGCATGCATGGCCTGCTAAGGATGTAGGACTTTATTCTAAATGCAACTGCACTTAAAGATAACTTGCATTTTTATTACTTCTTCTCGCAACAATTTCTTACTATGATGAAATTTATATCTGTGATAGGAAGGAAAATTGCTATTTTAAACAAAGTTTACTGTAGCAACTTTTGTATTGTTTTGCAGTGGCATAATCTCAAGGAAGCGTTTTTTTGTATTTGTTACGAGAAAACACAGTAATATACTTGGAGTCTCCTCTGGACCTTGTCTGGAGGGGTAAAGACAGGACCCAAAGTGAGGATTCAATTGGTCTGTGTAATAAATAAGAAGAGTTTCTTATGGGTGTTTAGTTAGAAGCTTAATTGCTGGGTGATGGAGCCTGCACATTATCAACTTTATGAGCTATTGTTAATTGCATGGTGCCTATTCAAATTCATACTCCCACCTGCAGTGTATGAGCTCCCATTGCTCCACATTCTCAATGATACCCAGAATCATCAATTTCTGAAATTTTACCAATCTGCTGCGTGTGCATGCCATCTCATTATTGTTTTAATTTGCATTTATCTGATCACTGGTGAGGTTGAACACTTTTCATATGTTTATTGGTCATTTGTGTTTCTTTTAAAAAATATATATTTTTACTGATTTCAGAGAGGAAGGGAGAGGGAGAGAGTGATAGAAACATCAATGCTGAGAGAGAATGATTGATTTGCTGCCTCCTGTATGTCCCCTGCTAGGGGTGGAGCCTGCAACCCCGGGAATGTGCCCTGGCTGGAAATCCAGCTGTGACCTCTTGGTTCATAGATCATCGCTCAACCACTGAACCACACACACCAGCTGGGCTGTTTCTTTTTGTTGATGTTGTTGTTGTGTACTTTTTTTTCATTTTATATTCTTTGTCTATTTTTCATTGTATGTCTAAAATAAGATTAGAACTGTGCATTAAATTTTTTCATTATTGATGTTTGGACATTTAAAAAATATATTCCAGACCTATTATTTTGTTAGTCTTATCTTTGTAAATATATTTTCCCAGCCTGGGAATGATTTTTAAATTTTGTTTCCATGTTGCTTTCTGTTTTACAGAAGTTTTAAATTTAATGTAGTAAAATATACCAGTGTTTATCTAAATAAGTTGTGCTTTTGGGATTTTGTTTAAGAAATCTTGTTTAAGAGACCTTACCACAAAGTCATATTTTCTTTTAGAGTTTTAAAATGTCATTTCTCACTCATATTTAGGTCTTCAAAACATTTAGCATATATTTTTGTGTAGAATGTTAAGTGGAGATCTAATTTTTTAAAATATAAATTATAGGTAAAAAACTGTCTTAGCACTATAAACTGAACAGGACATTCTTGCCTTCTGTCAAATACCATGTTCCCAATATTGTTCCTTTGGCCTATTTGGTCCTACACCAATATCACACAATTCTCTTACCCTAGCTTTCATAAAAGCTTTAATATCTGGTGGGCCAAGTTCTACTTTCTTGTTTGTTTTCAAATTGTCTTAGATATTCTTGACCTTCAGCTTTTTCACATGCATTTGATGTAATATGTATTTTAGAATTTACCATTTATGCTTCAAGTGAGATTGGTCTACAGTTTTTTTCTTGTACTCTTCTTGTTTTGGTGTCAGGCTTTCCCTCTTCTATAGTATGAAACATCGTGTCTAAAATAGAGATTAGAGCTGTGCTGTACAATATGGTAATCACTGGTTACGTGTGGTTAGTGAGCACTGGGTGTGGGTAGCATAAATTGAAATGTATTGTAAATATAAAATACCCACTGGATTTCAAAGACGTAGTATGAAAAATGTTTGTGAACTATCTCATTAATACTTTAAAAATAGAATTTATTTATTATTATTTATCAAAATGAAATATTTTGGCTGTTGTAAATAAAATATATTATTAATGTCACCTCTTGAGTGTGACTCTTAGAGAATATAAAATTACATTAGTGGCTTCATAATATTCTATGAAAAAACACTATATTATATGCTTATTTAAGGGTCGGTAAAACTCATCCATGAAACTATCTAGGCTGTTGTCACTTGGGAGAATGAGGAAAACTTTTCATTACTTACTTATTTAGTGGTTATTGGTCCATTTTGGTTTTTATTTCATATTGAGTCAAGGAAATCTTATATTTCTCTAGAAAATCATCAATTTTATCAAGTGTATACTTCTAGTCTGATAAAGTTTTCATACTATATAAAAATCTTACATAAAAATCTCAATTCTATGTTTCTGCAACTAATTTTTTTTACTCTTTTTAAAATCAATACTAGAGATTTGTGAAGATATTTTTAAGTGCCTTTTGTTTTATTAATTGGCTCTGTTTTTTAAAATTAATTAATTTTTGAGTCTTTTTTTAAATAAACTTTTTATTTTGAGACAATTATAGATTCACACGTACTTATAAAAATAATACAGAGAGACTTTGTGTATCCTTTACCCAGTTCCCCCAAATATAACATCTTGCAAAAGTATAGTGCAACATTAAAACCAGGATGTTGACATTGATATAGTCTTTACTTTCGTTAGGTATTTTCTTTCATTATTATTATTGTTATTATTGCTTATGAGATGAACAGTTAGCTTATTTAATTTATATCTTTTTGGCCTTTTATATATGCATTTAAAGGCACAAATCTAACACTAAGCATTGGTTTACTGTATTCAGTACTTTTGATATATAGAGCTTTCATTATTAACCACTGTTTAGCAATTTCTATTGTTATCTTGTTTTTAACCGATGAGTTATTTAAGAGGCCATTTTTCTAAGTTGTCAAACATGTGGATATCTTTTTAAAATGTTCTTTTTTGCTATTGATAAGTAATTCAGTTTTATTGTGGTCATAGAATGAGGTCTATATAATCTGGAGTTTTAATTTTCATTTTTTTTTGTTGAGACTCTTTTGTTGACTCAGAGCCTGGCCAACTTTTGTAAGTATCCTGTATGTAATTAAATTCTTGTGGGGTTCAGGGCTCTGTGAATATCTAACAGACTAGTTTGTAAATGTTATTGCTTAAATAATCAATATCCTATTTTTTCCTTTGCTTAATATATCAACTTCTGACTGTGGTAATAAGATTGTGTATGTTTTAAAAAACATTTCTCCCTATAATCCTGTCAGTTTTTGCTTCATCTCTTGTAAAGCTATGCTGCTAGGAACACACACATTCAAAAGTATTATACTTTTGTAATTATGTAATGCCTTTCTTTATCCCTCTTATATAATTGAATTCTATTTTATCTGGTATAAATATTGTTACACCAACTTTCTTCTGGTGAGTATTTGCCAATATACCAGACAGTTTCCCTGCCTTTTATTACTTATTTCCTTTAGGTTTTTATTTATAACACAATTGTGGAGGCAAATCTTCCATAAGGCTTCCAATAAAAAATCTAGTAACACCGTATTTTCCTCCACCTAGATGAAACAACTTTAAATTCTTTTAGATGAGTCCTTTAGTATTTATCACCCTTTATATGGTATGCTAATATTGGTATTTCTCCACTTTTTTTGGGGTAGAATTCTTTATTAGCTTCTTACTATGGAGTAATAATAGCAAACATATTTAGAACACTTGCTTTGTGCCAGGCACTTCTCTACATGCTTCACATATGTTATTCACACAATCCTAAAAAGACCTTTGAGAGGATCTGGGGGAACTGCTTTTTAAACCCTTTCAACCAGTCTTTCTATTTACATTATATAATTTTCATTATTTCTCCTCATTTCAGCGATCCCCGGTGCCACCATTCTAAGTATTTTAAGCCTGCAGTGTAAATCAGGTTGCTTTATTGTCTATTTCACGAGCAGCTACATCAATTACCAAAATTCCACTTGCACTGGCTGGTGTGATCCAATAGTTGAGCATCAACCTATGAACCAGGAGGTCATGGTTTCATTCCCCATCAGGGCACATGCCTGGCTTGCAGGCTCAATCTCCAGTAGGGATTGAGCTGTCAGTCTGTTTTCTGTATCTATGAGACTGTTTCTATTTTGTCTCTTAGTTTATTTTGTTCATTAGATTCCATATATAAGTGAAAGCATATGATATTTGTTTTTCTATGACTGGCTTATTTCACTTAGCACAATGCTCTCCAGGTCCATCCATGTTGCTGAAAAAGGTAAGATTTATTTTTATTAAATATGAGTAGTATTCTGTTGTGGAAATGTACCACAGATTTTTTATCCATTCAACTACTGATGAGCACTTGGACAGCTTCCAAATCTTGGCTAGTGTAAATAATGTTGCAGCATATATAGGGGTGCATATGTATTTTTTTAATTAGTGTATCAGGTTTCTTTGAATATATTCCCAGAAGTGGAATCTCTGGGTCATAAGGCAGTTCCATTTTTAATTTTTTGACATAGCTCCATACTTTCCACAGTAGCTGCACCAATCTGGATTACCACCAACAGTGCGTGAGGGTTCCCTTTCCTCCACATCCTGGACAACACTTGTTGTTTGTTAATTTATTGATGATAGCCATTCTGACAGGTATGAGATGACATCTCATTGTGGTTTTAATTCGCATCTCTTTGATAATTAGTGATGTTGAGCATCTTTTCATATGTCTATTGGCCATCTATATGTCCTCTTTGGAGAAGTGTCTATTCAGGACTTTTGTCCACTTTTAATGGGATTGTGTGTGTGTGTGTGTATGTGTGTGTGTTGAGTTTTATAACTTCTTTTTTTAAATTTCTTTATTGATTAAGTTATTACATATATGTCCTTTCCCCACATTACCCTCGTATTCCCCCCCTCACTCATGCCCTCACCCCCTGTTGTCTATGTCCATTGGTTAGGCCTATATGCATGAATATAAGTCCTTTGGTTGATCTCTTCCCTTTACCCCCACCCTCCCCCACCTTCCCTCTGAGGGTTGATGGTCTGATCGATATTTCTCTGTCTCTGGATCTGTTTTTGTTCATCAGATTATGTTGTTCATTATATTCCATAAATGAGTGAGATCATGTGATATTTATCTTTCTCTGACTGGCTTATTTCACTTAGCATAATGCTCTCCAGTTCCATCCATCCTGTAGCAAATAGTAAGCACTCCTTCTTTTTTACTGCAGCATAGTCTTCCATTGTGTAGATGTACCACAGTTTTTTAATCCACTCATCTACTGATGGGCATAATTTTTAAATAAATTTTAGATATTAACTCCTTATCAGGTGTATCATTGGTACATGTTATTCCATTCAGTGGGTTGTCTTTTCATTTTGCCGGTGCTTTTCATTCCTGTGAAAAACCTTTTTAGTTTGATATAGTGCCATGTGTTTATTTTGTTTGTTTGTTTCCCTTGCCTAAGAGATAGATCAGAAAAAAAAATATTGCTAAGAGAAATGTCTGAGATTTTACTGCCTATGTTTTCTTCTAGAATTTTAAAAAATATATTTTTATTGATTTCAGAGAGGAAGGAAGAGAGAGATAGAAACATCCATGATGAGAATCATTGATTGGCTGCCAATCATTGATTGCCTGGGCTATTTCTAGGATTTTGTGTTTGTTTTTTAAAAAAATGCAATTGTAAACAGGATTGTCTCCTTAGTTTCCCTTTCTTGTAACTCATTATCTTATCTAATAAAAGAGAAACATGCAAATTGACCATAACTACACTCGCAAGCCACGCCCACCAGCCAATCAGGAGCGAGTATGCAAATAAACCCAACCATGATGGCAGTGGCCACAGAGCTGGAGCAAATAGGAAGCTTAGGTTGCCCCTGGCAATGGAGGAAGCCAAGCTTCCTGCCTGCCCTAGCCGGCAGTGGGCTCTGCTCAAGGCTACAAAGTTTCAATTATAGAAGACAAATAAATCCCAGATACCTGCTTCCAGCCGCTGTGGCCTCCACTCAAGGAGGGTCTGGGAGCCTGGGTTTCCCGGGACTGTGGCCAGCTGGCAAACAGCCCTCAGCCCCTCACCCAGGCTGGCCAGGCACCCCAGTGGGAAGCCCCACCCTGAAGGGCAGCCGTGGGCAAACTACGGCCCGTGGGCTGGATCCGGCCCATTTGAAATGAATAAAACTAAAAAAAAAAAA